>NC_050184.1:17077285-17204785 GCF_008315115.2 Sander lucioperca
ATGCAAACTGCTCACCCAGATTTTGCAGGACCAGTCCAGCTAGTTTTCAATCATCCTCAATATAACAACAAAATTTGCGCCCACATTTGTGTAACAGGGACGGCTTACATGCGCTGCTGCACTTCCTCAACACAACGCAGTCCTCAGGCTATAACGTCCAAACGCTTGATGACTCTGACTGATTTACTATTATATTCACACTCCATAAGTAGTTTGTAAGTAGTAGTAAGTTTTAATACTTAATAAAAGTGTTGGATTTAGGCAGGTGTTAGATGTGTGTGTGTGTGTGTGTGTGTGTGTGTGTGTGTGTGTGTGTGTGTGTGTGTGTGTGTGTGTGTGTGTGTGTGTGTGTGGAGGGGGGGGAGGCAACATTGGAGGCAACCTGCCACAAACTTTCTTGCATTACAGTTATAGTATCATTTTGTACAAGCAAAACATAGTTTAAGCAGTCCTGTATCACTCTGTCCCATCTGTTCTGTCTGACTGACTGAGTGCACTGAGGTCGCTTCCTTTTTTTTTTTTCGTTCTATGGCGGGCGGCCAGTGTCAAGGTGCAATGCCGCCACCTAGACCAAGGTGGCTGACCTGCTAGGTAGCTTTTAAGGAAACCCATTGACAGAAAAAAAGGAATCCTGTAACAGTTGTTCACCTCATTTAGGACTACAGTATGTTCTTTAGAGCTATGAAGAAAACATGTTTCATTCATTATTTGAATTATTACGACGTTAAAGGACAATTCCGGTGCAAAATGAACCTAGGGTTTAATAACACATGGGTACCAAGTCGACCGACGAACACCGTGTAACCAGTAACATAGCTCAAGCACGGTGTACGTCGTTCGACTGGTCATGACTGTTTTCCCAAGATGGCGCCTGCCTGTATACCGAACGGTCTTTATAAACTATCTTTTTAATAAACTGTCTGTACACTTACAAAGTTCTCAATGCTTCTGTTTACATGTAGGGACCCTCATTATGCTACCGTGGAAGTGTGGTGCTATTTTGAGCCTTGTTAGTGGTATCGAAATAGCGATTTCTTTTTACTTCCGCATGCCCCGACGATTAGCGTTATAAGCTAATTAGCGGTTTGCGCTAAAACTGGTCACATTCGATTAGCATGAAAACATATCCCAGAGAACGGTCGACTCTGTACCCATGTGTTATTAACCCCTAGGTTCATTTTGCATCGGAATTGTCCTTTAAGCGGATTTAGGGTGTGTGAATGGTTGTAATGTCATGTCAGGTCAAGTCATCTTCATACATTGAAAAGGAAATTTCAGTTTAAAAGCATTCTATGCAAATTCATTAAAAAAATAGGGAATAACATGTTCTGTCTCTCTTTTGTTGTACAGTCAGACTGAGATAAAAGGAGATCACCAAAACAATGGAGTGCTTCAACAACGTACTCCTCAAACTGCGGGAGATCCACGAGCGAGAAGTGGAGGGTAAGTGGAAATCATGAAAACTACAGTCACTGGTAACAGAAACCAAAAGAGTTTGAGAAGTTGTAATGCAGCTGTAATTCAGCAAAGCAGTATCTCATATCATTTGCAAGAATTAGAACCAGATGTGCTGTGTTTTTTTCACTCCCAGGTTGGCAAGGGAAAATCCAAGAGCTGTCCAACAAAAAGGGCTGGTGAGTGGATTCTTTACCTGATGATCATGTTTAGACAACGCTGACAAGATATTCAAACAAGGGCGTATCTTCGGGTTTAACATTGGAGGGGGTTCGGGATCTCCACTTTTGAGCAAAACTGAAATTTTGGACATCAAACACATTTTCTGCATTCTGGTGAATTTTTCTGCAACAATTTGTACCTTTTCTGCATCAAGTCATGGTTTGCACTGGCCAGTTTTGATTATTGGGAGGATGGGGGGGGGTTAACCCCCCCCCCTGTAAATTACGACTATGTATTCAAGTTTAGCTATACACAAGTTCAGCCATGCACTGTGGGAGCCGTGCAACGTCTTTGTGGACCAGGCAGACGTGCTGGTCCTGCACCTGGCCCTGTTTTTCCCGTTGTCATATTTAGCTCGCAAGGAAGCTCATGTTGCAACAAGTCATTCAGTCTGGTACTGAGTCACAAAGTCTTTGTTTAATTTTTCCATGGAACTGGTAAAAAAAAGAATTGGCAAAGGGGTGGGATTATTTTTTGATTCTTGATACAATGGAGTTGAAAGTCTTTGAGTCCATTTTAAATGCAGTGGAAACAAATGAAATCATGTCATCCCAATCAAAACTTTGTTCCACTTAATCTGTCTCAATGTCTGATTAACTAATGTATTAAGATGCACAGTTGTCAACATGTACAAATTGTGGCTCAAGTAGGTAATATCTAGGTTTTGTCATACCTGTCAAAAGCTGATCGACTGATCTGCCTCAATGTCATGCCAGCCCTATAGTCTCGCATTGTCAGATCTATCTTCCTGCGGAGGAAGGTCTGGCCCCTCCACACATATGCTCCTGGATAGGTTAAAAAAAACGCTCTGGGTTGTTTGCATTTATTTAATCCAATCACAATCGTGTTGGGCGGCACTAAGCTCTGGACGCAGCGAGGGTGGCTCTGCAAAAAATAGTCTCGGGACTTTTCTTTTGCGGGGTGCAAATGTTTCACCAAAACTTGTTTTGGTGAAACATTTGCACCCCGCAGAAGAAAACTGTACACACAAAACAGTAACGTGAGCTATATAAATTAGCTATATGCATGGTTAAACATCATTTGCTCTTTCCAGTGAATCGCCGTGTGTACTTCGTCCAAACCAATCCTCTCATATTGGTCCCCAAACGACCCAGTTAGATAGTAAAAACATATTCTTTGAAAATCTTTACAATCATTCCCCGAACAAACCAAGCAGGCCTGCCTTGTTGCACGATCCAAATTGTCTTCAAAACTTGTCATTTTCAGCGTGTAACATTAGCTTGCTGGCTCAGAGGTTCCGGTTGCGGTTCCTCGATGCGACCGGAGTTTTACGTAAACACAAAGAAAGCGAAAGCCGCAAAACTATCCGGTAAATGAACCGTCGTCGATCTCTACTATGCCATCCCAGATACTGCAATGTTTCTGCTTCAGCACGACCAGGATATGCCAACTTTTCAACTAAGTTTGAAATGAGATTCAGTATCGGTGAAATTGGTGTATCACTACACAGAGTTAGTATTAGATACTGAAGTTTTTTTAAGTGAGTGTTTTGTTATTTAATATGATTCGGGAGTAAGTTCCATTCACATATTGCTCTGTATGTGACTGAACGTTGAATTGATTTGGTTTTTACTTTAGGTAGAATAAGAATCTGGAAAAAAGGCCACTAAATAAGTAAAAAAAAAAAAAAAAACAGCAATGTGTTTTTGCTTGTATTAAGTTAAAAAAAAAAAATCAATGCTAATGCCAATGGAACAAGTACAAATTCACTTGGTAAGATTTTTTGAAATAAGATATAATCTTGAAACAACATGATTCATCTTTTACAAATAACACAGCAGCTTAAGAACCTTAGGATGTCAAAAAAAAAAAGCTTGTTTCATCTGAGATACGACTCAAAACAAAATGTTTAAAGACTTTCACTTAACAAGATATTTAAGATGCATCGTCTAAAAACGTCCATATCTGACAGAAATATTACTTGTTAGATGATTGTGTCTTAAATTAAGTTATTATTAGATTTTTGACTAGAAATTAGATGAATATACTTGGGAAGATTGTTTTTTCGCGGTGTATGGCTGATAAGCATACTTGCCAACTTCCAGACATCATAGCTTAAATCAGGGGTCTTAAACGTTTTTCAGGCCAAGGACCCCTTAACTGAAAGAGAGACGGAGCAGAGACCCCCTACTACATGAAGTTGCATGTTAAACTGGGCCTACAATAACGTGTAGTGCAGCCTAAAGCCTGTGCCTTTTTTGCATAGAATATTAAGCTATTCATTTTAATAAAATCATGCCAACAATTAATTTGGCACACATCTGTGGATGGCCTTAGTAACTACCTTGACTATATAGGCCAGTAAACAGTGGGGATTTATATTTGCTAATACTGTAATATGTTGGATTCATGTTTTTTGTAAATTTTGAAAAAAAACTTTTAAAATTAACAATAATTTGGAGGCCCCCCCCTGTATTGACTCTGAGGACCCCCTAGGGGTCCCGGACCCCCTGTTGAAGATCCCTGGCTTAAATGATGCCAATAAATCACCCAGCGTTCACTTAACCCTCGTATTGTTATCAAGCATAAAGTAGCCTCTTAATGATTACCCAATTGTATGTTATATCTTTTTAGCCAACTTCATAAGTTGTTACCACTAGTTTTACACTGCTTTATGGAATTGATGTTGAATAAACATCATTTACATGAAATTATTGGTAATGTTTGAGTAAAATGAGCAGAAATTAGGAATTATCTTGACTAATAGTTAAGGTCAGAGAAACATATGTTTAAGGACGATCACAGATTTTCACCCGGGTAGACCATAAAAGTAGTGATCATAAATTAGCGCATGTAACCATCCATGTTATTTTTGGGAAATTTGGTTGAAAAGAAAGCCATATTTCTGAGGTAGAAATGTTGAAAACGGGTCAAATTTGACCCGAGGACAACCAAACAGTGATGGTCGTGCAGAGAACAGACTGGATGATTGCAGTGATGAACTGGATCAGCAGCTCACTGAGGCAGGTTGAGGCAGGTTGAGGTGGGTTGAATTCCCTCAGCTGGCTCACAAACACAGTGTTGTTGAGCATGGCGACTGATGTTGAGTTCAGTGTTGGAGGGGCTCCTCCTAAAGTCCATCCATCAACTTAAAGTACATTTTGGTAACACTTCTGTACTTCTGTACTTATGTAAGTAACATTTTGAATGTAGTCACACTTTTTATAGCGTGTTCTTGATACTTTTACTAATATGAATGATCTGATGTCCTCGTCCACCGCTGGAAAAGAGGAGTGTAAAAGTGGGAGTTGGAACATGAACATGCAGCAACAGCTTTGAAACTGGGAGGAAATTAAATATAGTATTGGAACCCATATGTGTCTGATTCTTCTGACACACTGCATGTTCTTTAAGTCAAGACAACTTTATTTATATAGCACATTTCATACACAATTTAGTAAAATGCAACACAATGTGTTTTACATACAAATGACATAATAATAATAATAATAATAATAATAATAATAATAATAATAATAATAATAATAATAGAACTGCGGATTAGTTGTCAACTATCAAATCAATTACCAATTATTTTCAGAATCGATTAATTGGTTTGAGTAATTTTTTTTTATTCCAGCTTCTTAAATGGGAATATTTCTTAGTTTCTTAACTCCTCTATGACAGTAAACTGAATATATTTGAAAACAACGCTTGGAGACATCATCATCTTGGGCTTTGGGAAACACTGACATTTTATAGACCAAACAATTAATCGAGAAAATAATCAACAGATTAATCGACAAGGAAACTAATCGCTCGCGCCAAGAGGTTAGCCATAGACTGTTTTAAAGAGAAATGTTTGTGTTCAGTGTGGGGGGCCTCTGTCAGGTCCTCAGGCAGGGTGTTTCATACTTGGGGCATAAATACAGAGGCCAGCCTCTCATGCTTTAGAGCAGGGGTGTCAAAAATACGGCCCGTCAAAGGGTCCAATCAGGCCCACTGGATGACCGCGCAGTGTGAAGTGTGAACATTGCCGAGAAGTAATTAATTCCATTTCCACATTTACCACTTTAATCTCAGAGAATATCCAAGTTCTTTTTCGTTAACTTTAATCTTAGAAATTCAGAGTTTTTTGTTTGAATATTACCCCTCTCTCCCGGGTCCGTAAAATTATTTTCTTCCCTACAATGGCCAACATCAAGCTGACAAGAAACTCTGTGGCAGATAAAGTTTCTGATCTTTCTGGAGTGGTTTACTGGTCTGGCCCACTTGAGATCAAATTAGGGGGATGTGGCCCATGAACATAAAATGACTCTGACACCCCTGCTTTAGAGTTAGTAAGAAGGATGGTTCAAAGAACTCTGTCTGTGGACCTGAGGGTTCTTGCTTGTTTGTGTGTAATGAGCATGTTGTTTTTATATACTGAGGTGCAAGGCCAATTATAGTCTTGTCTTTATGTTCCAGAGAAGACGTATAATTCTGCTTCTCACTGATCATAAAAAGACTGACGTGCTACCTGTTTGGCATTCATTCTGACAGCAGACAAATATTCTTGTTTTTCGTGTGTGTGTGTGTGTGTGTGTGTGTGTGTGTGTGTGTGTGTGTGTGTGTGTGTGTGTGTGTGTGTGTGTGCACGTGTGTCTATACATGCATGTAAATAGTGATACAAAGCGCATGGAGGAACTGTTCACCAAAAACCAGCAGATGAAAGAACAGCAGAGATTACTCATCGAGAACATCAAGACACTGGAAAACAGGTACTGATGTTACATTCTGCTTTTGTCTTGCATTTGGTTTACAACATGTAAACTAATGATCATACCAGACCAAGTAGCTGCAAAGCCCCTGAGTGTATTGAACTGAGAAATGGGTGTGGCTGCGAATGAACTTAAACTTTTAATTTGATGGTAATAATGGTGAAACAAACTCTAACACATATTGGAATGGTAGTACAAGTAGAGAAGAGCAAACACAGTATAATGTCAGTAACACAGCAATATCGATTTAAAGTTTGCTAAGATAGCTACCACAAACGACTAGTCATACTGGAGCAAGTAGGTGTGGCATAAAGTGAGTGTGTTGAATTAACTCTCCTGTTTTCCTCGGGTCAAATTTGACCCATTTTCAAAAAGTTTCTGTATCAGAAATCTGGGTTTCTTTCAACCAAATTGTCCTAAAAAATAACATGGATGGTTCCATACAACACTCTTCACAAGTAAAATAAATGATCAGTTCACTACTTTCATGGAATTTGGGTGTTTTATTCAATTTTATAGCATTTGAAAAAAAATTGATAAAAGAATGTTGAAAAAAGTGACAAAAATGTCAGAAAGAAAAGAAAAGTGTGGAAAAAAATCGACAAAAACATCAGAGAAAGTGACAAAAACGTCGGAAAAAACGTCAGGGAAAGTAACAAAAAGGTTGCAAAAAGTGAAAAAAACAAACAAAAAAAAAACGAGAAAAGCTACAAAAGTGTCGCGAAAGACGACCAAAAGTTTTACATTTTTGACCCAGAAAAACAAAAAGTTGCATGATCGACGGGAAGACAACACAAATGTTAAGCAATGGTGCAATTAAATAACCAATACACCGTTTCATTTATCAAAGGTACTGTAGAATGTGTTATTTCTTCTCTCAAAAGTAAGCAGTCTCGCTTTAATTGATTGTTAAATGTGTGTTTAATGTGAACATTTATCATTTTTAAATCATGTTTCTGATGTTGTGTAGGCTGAGGGCGGGGCTGTGTGACAGATGTACAGTAACTCAGGAGGTAGCCAAGAGAAGACAGATGGAATTTGAAGCCTCGCAGATACAAAGCCTCCAGCACATCGCTCTACTGGGTATTCTGTTTATGTCTGTCTGTCAAATCAGTAAACCAACCTTCTAGCCATTCCTCATCCATAACTTGTCTCTTATGTGTCAGATAAGTCTTGCATCAGTACCAAAACATTTTCTTTCTCCATTCAACTTTGCCTTCTGGCACCCTTCTACCCGTCTGTGTTGTAGCGGGGGAGATGACCAACATGAAAAAGGAGAACAAGAGACTTAGAGATGAGCTCAGGAATTTAAGAGCAGCACTTGAGTGAGTATATTGTGTTTTATTAGAAAGTTTTAGGATGATTCAACGTCATATGATAGATAAGAAACTGTTATTGTCATTATATTACAATGAATTCAACAGAAGTGTGGATGCCCCCTCCCAGCAGTGCTTAAAACTTGTAAGGGTTAGGGTTAGGAGTTGGGGGTTAGGGTTAACTTTTAAGTTAAAAGAATCAGGCTTCTATCTAGAGGAGACTCTAAACAAGTTATTCTTAATGATGAGTACATGTCTGTTATTACTCAAAGTATTTTGCATATATATCAACACATTTTGCCCGTATGACAAACATCATAACAAGCATTCAAAGAGGAGCTGCATGACAGCTCTTAGGAGTTGATTGTGATCTACCTGAGAGCGATTTCTCACACAGCGACCATGCAATTCTGTTTGTGTAGCAGAGCTCACAGTGACCACTCCTCCAATAGGAGCACCACCCCAGACGTAAAACCAACCAGCCCCCCTGACTATTCCCCCTCCTCTGGACCTGATGCCCTCCTCGCTATGGCAACTAGCAGGGCCAGTAACCAGCCAGCAGGTGGGAATGTTGCATTGAAAACTGATGCCAACCAAAGAACTGAAGGTGAGGATAAGGAAGAGCTGGGAGAAGGAAAGATTTTTGTTTGTTTGTTGATTATCATTCTCGCCTTACAGAACTTACAGAAGTTCATGTCTTTGTTTCTGATCCAACAGAAAGTGTACACAGACAATTGAGAGGGATGAACGGAAGCCAATTAGTAAGTTTCTAAATCAACTAACTTTCAAAAGCATACCCATTAAAATGCAGTTTTTAACCATGTCTCTGTTGCATGCGCATGTCAATGAAATAATATAACATTTGGGGAAATACTAATATTTTCTTTATTGCGGAGAGTCAGATAAGAAGATCGACACATCTCTCATACCTGTCCTTTAAATTTGAAGCTGTGGCCAGAAGGTAGTTAGCTTAGCTTAGCATAACGAGTGGAAACAGGGGGAAACAAAGGTTAAACACCCCCCCCCCCTCCAAAAAAAAAAAATAATAATAATAACATCCACCAACCAGCACGTCTAAAGCTCACTTATTAATATGTTATATCTTGTTTTTGTTAAATCCTCAAGTGTAAAGACTCCAACGCTAGCTAACACTGACTGAATGCTGTCAAGTAGCATTGTAAGTGTAGCATAACCATGGTAACTGAATATGCAAAAGTATCCCCTTAGCTTAGGGAAATATTTAGCATGAGGGACAAACTTGAGTTTGAAACTTGAGGTAGTTTATGAAACCAGGCACTGGTCTTTACGCTAAGCTTTTCAGCTTTTCAGCTGTTTGCAAAATGTCAAACTATTACTTTAATTTGTATGATAGTGTATAGCCACATATATGGTCATTTTCTTTTTGTTTCTTTGTCCCTTCTCCACTCTCAAAGGAGTCATACAAGCCTCTTTCCTGGAAGACGGAACATAATGTAACCCGTGTTGTGGAGAGAAGGTGAGACAAAGGGACATAGGACTATATGAGAGTATGGAAGTGTGGGACAGTGAAATGACAAACCAGTGATTGGGTGTGCTAAGATATATAACCAAAGATAAAAAAGAAAAAAAAAACGAATTGTCTTGGCAACTAAAAGAAGAACAATCAAAAACCACTACTCAGCTTCAGTCGCTCATATTAAACATTTCCAAATCTTTTTGTATTCCCTTACACTACTTGTTACTGAAAAAAGTAATCATATTATTGTTACAAAGTAATACATTACTGCCCAACACTGTGGCCCTAATGACCTGCACTGACATTTTAACCTCTCCCTATCTGCCTCGCTTCTGTTTCACATAACTTAGAGCTCAGAGTGTTGAGGAACTGGACCAGCGATCCTCTATCACTCATCAAGCTCTCCTTAAGAACTTTTCTTTCTCAACCGGTGGAGAAGTGACCCCCAGCAGACATGTGCTCCATGCTCCTGTCCCCTGCCGTCCTCAACCAACCAAGAGCAGCCCTGCTACTGTCAATTGGCCCTTTTCTGAATCCTCTGACTTGGTTAATCCAGCTGCTTCAGCGACCAGTCTGGTGGCGCAACCTTCTTCCAAACCAAACCTGCTACGCTTTCCCAACCTGATCCCAACTAGCCAACATACCAGCTCTAGAAGTCAGGTTTCTGGGTCTCCCTGGCACAAGCAGAGTACCCATCAACCCCCTGCCAAAGAGCCAACTGTGGTGTTCAGGTTGATGTCAGAGCAAGATGTCAGAGATGTAGCGCGTCAAACTAAGCCCCAGGAGAAAAAGGACATCCCACCATTGAAGACTGAGAGGGTCTCTGGAGAGCTTAGAGAGGCGTTTGATGGGCCTCTGGACCTTTCGGATCATGGAAAGTCCAAATCCAGCCAAATACCAACAGATGATTCACCCTTAGCCTTACAAACTGGAGAGAGAGCACAGAGATGTCCTGACATGGATGGGAAGGCAAATCCACACAGACCAGTATCATCACCGTCTCCTGTCGTAACTCCCTCATGCCCCTCTATCCCACCAGTCAATCAACAAGAGGAAGAGTCTGCCAGTGACCATAACCACAAGGTAACTTTTTTGGCAATAAAAAGACATGGGGGTAATGGTAAAGAGGGGACAAACAGGGTTCATGGCATGATAGCCTCACATTACTAGACTTATCTCCACAGCGCTGCAGAGGAAGGTCTGGTCCCTCCACACAAATGCTCTGGGTTGTTTGCATTTCGTTAAACCAATCACAATCGTCTTGGGCGGTGCTAAGCTCCGGACGCAGCGACGGTGGCTCTGCAAAATGGTTTGCAAAATTTTGTCCACAGCAATCCCCCCCATCAGTCCGAAAGCATCCCAGTTAGAGAGAAAATGCAGGACACATGGTTAAACGTCATTTCCTCTTACCAGTGTATCACTGTGTGTACTTCGTCCAAACCAATCCTCTCATATTGGTCCCCAAACGTCCCAGGTAGATAGTAAAAACATATTCTTTGTAAATCTTTACAATCATTCCCCCAAAAGAACCAAGCAGGCCTGCCTTGTTGCACGATCCAAATTTTCTTCAAAACTTGCCATTTTCAGCGTGTAACATTAGCTTGCTAGCTCAGAGGTTCAAGTTGTTGTTCCTCGATGCGACCGGAGTTTAACGTAAACACCAAGAAAGCGGAAGGTGAGGGACAACTGACGGGACATCCGGTGGAACTGGCGGCGCCGGAACTATCCGGTAAATGAACTGTTGTTGATCCAGACTAATGGTATGATGGTCCTGTCACAGCAGGTAATCAAAGAGCAGGAGCAGAAAGAGGAGGCGAATGGGAAGACAGACCAATGCGGGAACGGGAAGAAGGTGCCTGTCCTCACTATATCATTATGTCCAGGTGAAGAGCTCAGATTCATATGTGTCTGTGTGTGTGCATTCATATATACCTACTGTGCACAGGTGAATAATACTTACTGGTGTCATGTTTCTGTAACAGTAGTGGCGCTGGAGACTATGAATTCTGCTCTGCAGAAATCCTTACTATCAAGTGGAAAGGTACGGTAATTCAAGCCACTAAAGCAGATACAGTTGAGGCTTTGTAAGCATATGGAAATATCAGCTGTTTCTAGTTTATTTTCACTTGCTTCCTTTGCTTCATCGCAGTCATCGTCGCCAGCAGCTGAGCCGAGAAGCAGCTCAGATGAGCAGGATGAGGACGAGAGTGTGTCAGGACAAGAAAACAGTCAAGGATGCAAGAGAAAGATTGCATCTGTGGAGACAGAAACCGACAGAGACTCGGAAACAGACCGTAGGCATCAGCTCACATTCAGCTCACATTTCAAGTCCTTTTGTGTCTTTCTTCCTTTCTTTCTGTCCCTCTTGGGTGTGGTCAAAGTTTGTTGTTCCAACTGAATCTAATATTGTCAATGTCCAGTATTTTAATCCACACAACCAACTCTGTAATCACACAAACGTCTTGATGATGTGCACACATCTCTACCATCCCACATAAATAAAATGCGGCATTTATATTTAACGTAAACAGAGGGGTAACGATCTTCTTAACTAACTCTTGTCAAGAAAGAAAAGTCAAATGTCAAACTGTTCTTTTAGATTGCTTAAACTGTCTTTGCACTGAAGCCAAAATCCTGTGTGTAAATCAGATGAACTGTGTACGGTATAATTACTTGATCTCAACACTTCGACCCTGTTTACACTTGGTTTTAAAATGCGTTTTAGTGATCTGAACACAAGTGGACATCCGAGGCACACCTGTGTCTATTATGCCTCTCCAGCTAACCCATTGTGTTCAGATTTCATTACTGCCTACACAATACAGTAACGTGAGCTACTGAAATTAGCTGGAGTCATGGTTAAACCTCATTTGCTCTTACCAGAGTATTGATGGGTGTATTTTGTCCATAGAAAATCACCACCAATAGGTCCAAAAATCTCGCAGTTAGATAGCAAATGCTGTAAATATATTCTTTGTAAATCTTTAAAATCATTCGCCGAAAGAACCAAGCAGGTGTTTCTTCAAAACTTTGCCATTTGAGTTGCTAGCTCAAAGGTTGTTTCCTGAAACAAACAGTTTTCCTAGGCGAGGGACATCCGGTGATTATCCAGTAAATTAACTTTTGTTGATCCAGACTAGTACAGCTGGAGATATCACTGTCAGCAGAACCCAACACATCTCCTTCCATAGGGCAAAATGATAGATGGATGGTCACGCAACACTTTGTGTAACTCTTCGTAAAATGAAGTCACTAAAACCACCACATCCTTCATTGATGAGGTATTTTCTTAAAATAGTTAAGTCCTTGTGAAGGATGCAGCAGGACAAATTGGTGTTTACATTACAAAAGATGTGTGAGGAAATGCGGCCCAGACCAACTCGGCAAGGGGTTTGAGTGATCGGATCACAATGCGTCTTGGTTGTCATTTATCATTGTCCACTTGTGATCCGATGGCCCAAGACGCATTTTAAAATCACGTGTATACAGGGTCTTTGACATCTGCTCAGCTGATGGTCTCAATCATTGTCCATCTTACAACTTTCTTCAGTTCGGTCTTTATTTATACATGTAAAAATGTAACCATCCTGAAAAATACCTCTCCCACTGTTTCTCCCTCACCAAAAGGAAGTGTTTTCTTTTTTCCTCACAGACATCCAGCAGGAGAGGAAGATCAAGATCACTTTGAGAACTGAGGGGAAGAGCCCCGGCTAAAGAGCATGATATCACATTGTGATCTCACGTAAACCTGCATCAACTGACTTACATATTACTTTGATCTTGAAGTTGATTAGCAGACATTGGAGTATTTACACCAGCAAACATGAAGCAACCTTCATTAATTTGCATTCATTAGGAGTCATGTTTCTGGCAACCTGATGAATGTAAGGTAATGTGGGGTTTAAGGTCTTTTTTTGTGCTGAAAACAGCTGCCTGCTGTGGCTGAAAATGAAACTGATAAGAGTGGTGAGCCGAAACAGTAAAGTTCTGGGCCATAAAATCAAAACAATGACTTAAAACAACTTTTTTTTAAATAGCGTGCCCCCTTTGAAATATATTTTTTTGGGCCAAGTACCCCTGCCCAGCGTAAAAATATTTTTGGTAGAAATAAAAAACCTGTCTATGTAAAGAAGCATACATATACATACAGAACTGCACCATACACTGTAACTGAAAACACTTAAATGCTACATTTCAAATATTATATATTTCATTATTATAGAAAAATTATTTTATGTATGACTGATGTTTTTTAATTAATATATATGAAATAATCTCACATACCCTTTGCAGTACTCCAAAGTACCCCTAGGGGTACATGTACTCCCATTTGAAAAACACAGACTTAGAGGATGCTAAAAACCAAGCTGCAGCTTTATTTTTTTAGCAAACTACTCGGGTAGTCAACATTCAAACTGTAAATTATTTCTGATACATAAAATAGCTCTAACCTTGCAATAACTGGGTTTTGGCCATCCGGGGGCAGCAGAAACAACTTGTAAACAGAACAACGATGTATTTACACCAGTATATTTTTGATGTGGCAAATGTGTTAGTGAACTTTACCAGTGTTGGGGAAGTTACTTTTACAAAGTAGTGTTTGCTCGTTACTTCTTAAAAAAAGTAATCCGTTACTTTACTTAGTTACCCCCTATGGAAAGTAACTTTTTACTTTACTCATTACTTTTCCATTACTTTTAAAAGCAGGGGTCTCTGGCAGAGACTGAAGTTAATTTTACAAAAACTATCTTTGACCATAAAGCCAATCTATGGTTTAACAGTGAAGTGTCTGAAGTACACTGCAGACTGGATTCTCTACTCACAGAGTGACGGCTGATTCATTATGGACCGGTCCAGCGCGGGTTGAATGCACATCAGCAGGTCATCGGCGTTACACCGTGTTAGTGTATATAATGGTCCGTGCATTGTCGTAGACACATGCAGCCTCTTTTCTGGAAATCCTTGCGTGTCCGACTGTCTGTGCAACCGACACAAGTCCACAGCGGTCCGCTGCGTGTATGTATGAGGCCATCTCCACGCATCCATCTGTGAGGTTGTCAGCTTTGTGTCTGCCTGGCTCAGAGCGCCGTCCAGCATAAAGCCACAATGCTTAAAATGCTCTCAAAAGTTAGCTTTGGCTGTTTCTCGCTTCGCTTGCCATGATTACTCTGCTACCAGCCTCTGTCACGTCCCGTGTGGAGCTTGTAAGCGGCTGAGAAGGCAGTGTCGCTGTCAAATGTCCCTGGGAAAAGTAACGTTGCGCCAAATTGAAAAAGGAACTACGTTTTGTTACCAAATTTTCAATAGTAGCGCGTTACACTACTTTTACTACTACTTTTACTACTACTTGCGCCGTTGCCGCCGGAAATTCCGCTGGATGTCTCTTTTCGGCCGGATGTCACTCTTTTCGGCCGGATGTCACTCTTTTTGGCCAGATGTCCATTTCCTTCCGCTTTCTTTGTGTTGGAATTTTAAACTACGATCGTTTTATGAAGACTATGGTTAACTGCTCCTCAGATCTCTGCAGGGTAAATCCAGACAGCTAGACTATCTGTCCAATCTGAGTTTTCTGTTGCACGACTAAAACAACTTTTGAACGAACACGTTCCACCAAAACAAGTTCCTTCCCGAGGCTATTTTGCAGAGGCACCGTGTCTCCGTCCAGCCCTGAGCACTGCCCAAGACAATTGTGATTGGTTTAAAGAAATGCCAATAAACCAGAGCACGTTTTTCTCCCATCCCTGAATGCTATGCGGACTAGCCAGACCCTCCTTTGCAGTGCTGTGGAGGAAGGTCTGGCAATGCTAGACTGGCCTAGACCTAACCAACTTGCGACCGTATGACAACGTTAACAAAGTGTTTAAAACTGTGACCATTATGTCCTGCGGTTTAGATATGAGGACAGAAAACGCTCCCATGGGTCGTATTTCCTGCTACTTTATGAAATGCTCCTGTGTGTCATATTACAGTGTAGGAATAAACAACATATCTTCGTATGCCGGTTTGGAGGACTTGTTGTGGTGGCTGGCTGCCTGCAGTGGCTGTAAATGACGCTGATCAGAGAAGTGAAAGCAAGCACAGCAACTAATTTGACATTATAACACGTTGTCATTGATTAAAAGAAATCTCACTCTTAGTTCAGCTCTAGTGGTTCTATCACTGGGGTTGAGCATTTTCTCTGTGAACAAAGTTCTCACTGAGTGCTTTTACATGAACATTAATATTCTGTCTAGTTTCAGAATATTCAAATAGTCATTTTCTGAGCTGGAAGGTGTGACGTCCCAGTCCATTGTGTTTGATATAACTGGTGTATGTCCAGGTTCTGCTAACATAAATCTGAATATGCTAACTGAGACATTCCAATATCAACCAGTGTATTATGTCAACAAAATGGTTGATTTTTGATTGGTTGAATTGATTATTAGGATTGGTAATTATGAAGAAAACTATCTGACATTAGACCCTCCCTATCTGATTGTAAATATGAATGTACATCCTCTTTACCAGCTTATAGTTGTTTGGTGGAGAAATGAGACACAGTCATGTTTAGAAAGTCACACATTTTGCAACACAGACCAGCCCATTTTCAAGGTACAACTCAAACAGCATATGACCAACTGAAGACAAGTGCAAAAACTAAAGGTTTTCTTGTAGTAACAAGAAAGTTCCTATAACCTATGACCTTTGATCTTACATTTCTAATTAAAATCCACTATATTGTTAAAAAAAAAAAATTCCATGTAATTAACCATTTGCAGAAGTGTCTTTTTTGTTATCTTACAGCCAAAAAAATCTGTTTGGCTATCACCTGCTAATGCCTAAACCCGTATTGCTCCTCTCCAATACTCATCTCACACTATACTAATTTTATGTAAGGTGTTTATAATTATTTCACTTTCCTGGCATTACTGCCACAGTCTGGTTATTTTTGCCCCAGAGCCTAACCTCCTCTTAAGTGACCAACAAAGAAGAAAAAAAGAAGACAGAAACATGTTCCTCTTCCTCTTTTTCATTTTCAGAATGCACACATTTTGCAAGTATAAACTTTCCGTTCACAGCTGTGACAGCTTGCGGTAAGCCGGGAGGATGGAAGCGATAAAACACAGTGACAGAGGCAGTTGAATAACCTTTATTTTTGTGATACAGCACTTGAAAGTCAATGTGTCCATTTTGTGTAAATATATAAAATATAGTTTTTAATGGAAATGCCCTATTCAATAGGCAAAATTAGCCAATATTTACTCAAAATACGAGCTTGTTATTTGTCCTTCTTTTCTTTTTTTCAAAAGTGTGCACTTTTTTATCCTGTGTGTGAAAATATATGTTGTTGTATTGATTTCTACTGTTTCTATCATGCCTCTTAAATGCCATTAGAGTCCATTAAGTACAATTCTTGGTCAATGAACAAAATAGCCACCCCCTGCCATTCGCATCTCTCTGTTGATTAAAACGTGATTGACTTTGCTACTGTGTACTAAGTGTACTATTGTGCTTTCACTTTTATAGTATGCTAATCTGTCAAGCTAAATGCTGTGTTGTTGTGTGGTCTTAACGGATCTTTTGTTTTTTAGAATGATACAATGTACACTCTTAGAAACTGTTGTCTGAATGCACTACTATTAACGTTGAAATAAATGTCTGTTCTTGAATGTTGCTTCTGTAGCTCCCACTATATATGATTCAACTCTTATAGTTCGTACCATTTACCACAAAACCTCTTGTGTGTCTCACTCACCTATTCAGTTAATAATGACGAGTTCTGGAAACACAAGTAGTGTCATGTTGTGACGTTTTGTTCAGGACATTATGCAAAACAGTTGCAGTGTGATGAAAAGCCATGTAGAAACTAGGGCTGAACGATTTTGGAAAAAAAACTAATTGCGATTTTCCTGCCAGATATTACAATATGAATTGGAATTATTATTAATACGTAATTCACCTTCTGCAATCATGTTAAATAAAGTAATAAATAAATGAAATATCCACTGAAAATTGGACATTTCAATTTTCAATTACATTTTTTGTATTTATAGTATCAAATCATAGAGAATCAAGAGTTATTTCAAGATACTTTACAGATAGAGTAAGGCATATAGGGCATAGCAGGGTGTTGCGGAGCGTAGTAGGGCATGGCAGGGCATCGAGCAAGACCACGGTAGCTGCAACCACGATTTAGGTGCCACCCAAATCCAAGGAAAACTGTGAGCCGAGAAAGCATAAGGACTCCGGGGAATAAGCTCTCTGGAGATAAATTAGTTACAAGCATTTCGGAAACATGAATGCACACAGATGGAAAGAGAGAGGAGATCAGTGTGTCAAAGGAAGTCCCCCGGCAGTCTAAAACTATAGCAGCATAACTATGAGCTGGTCCAAGGCAAACCTGGGCCAGCCCTACAAGGGTTGGCAGATGAATCGGATGACTATGAAGAGAAGCAGAGAAGAGGATGGGTGCCGTGTCTCTAGCTATACACCCTCCCCCACCAGTATAGGCGAAACGCGGCAACTCCTCACTCCCTAACTATAAGCTTTATTAAAGAGGAGAGGTTTAAGTTTACTCTTAAATGTGGATATTTCTGTAAACAATCTGTGATATGTAACATTATTCCAGCATTTATCTTATGAAAAAACAATAAATATTAATAATAATAAAATATAAAAAAAATTAATAATAATAAAAATATTAATAAGAATAACTTTTATTTATATAGCGCCTTTCATGAAACCCAAGGACAGCTATACTAAGGGAGGTTCTAGGCTGAAAAAGGGAGGGAAAGAGGAATAAAAAATGTTGAATCAAATGTTACACCAAACATTCAACTAAATATTTCACATTCGATTAATCGTGGTCGTCACGATTTGCTAATCGCATTCTTTCAAATCTCGATTTCGATTTGAACACGATTAATCGTTCAGCCCTAGTAAAAATCATTGAAACCATAGTTGTGGGGTGTGATACTAGCCTGACTAGCATGACAAGATGTTGGGTCTGGTAACTCACCATTGGCAGGGCTCAATCCGAGGGCCGGGATAAACGATTGTCTTTCAAATTTTCTCTGCACGCAATAGGATAGCGCTACAACCAAGCAGAGCAACGAAGAAGGTAGTGGAGCTAGTTGAGAGATTAAACTTTTGCCGTATCTGGTCGGCAAAACTCCGAACACATCTTCCTTTTTTAAGAATGACTTCAGTGCCGTTCTTTGTTCTTTTCTCAAAGAAAAGCTTAACTCCAAGTCTTCCAGAGTCACGGCCAAAGCCAATTCGAAAGACCGTTGTTCGCCAGCAGCAGCAGCCATCTTCTTTGTTTTCAAGTAGCAGGGAATTCTGCCGTCATTATGTTAAGCCCGCCCACCGACTCTATACACGATGTGATTGGCTTTTCCAGCTCGCAAGCCAACGGAGAGTTGCTAGACCCCCTGGCTGCAAATTACATTTGCTGCCAATAGGGTGCATCTAGATTTCTAGGCTAGTGTGATACAACTTTACTCTCACAGGAAATCCACTTGGTTCTGCTTGTTCAGATGAAATTTGGTTGTACTGTCACATCCCCACCCCGCAGATAGTGACAGATGGAAATTTAAACTTTTTGTAAGAAACTGACTTTTGCTCATTTTTACCTGTGTGGACTACAAGTAAAGATATTTTTAATCCAGTCTGTAAATCATATTTTGTGGACCATTAAGCACTAAAATTGTATTATTTGTACAAATATTACTACAAGAACATCACAACGGCCAAGCCAAGTGTTTCTCTGTGTCATTCTAAATGCCAAAGAAACTGACCTACAGCTTACATCCAAAGTCTCTCCAGCATCTTTATCTGTTTTTCTTTTTTAAGAACGCATCACAAACTGAGCAGGTCAAACATCATATCCCAACGTTGTACAGGCAAAATACAGCTGTCCAAGGGCGTAACTCTGGGTTCAACATTGGGGGGGGGGTTGAGATCTCCAACTACCTAAACGAGGTCTTGGGACATGTCTGCATGTATTGAGAAAAGCAACAAAAACATAAAAAGAAATTATAGAAAAACAAAGACAAAAGAAAAAAATTGTCGTAAAAAACGTTGGAAAAAACCCTCAAAAAAGGTGACAAAAACTCTGAAAGAAGCAACAACAACTTCGGGAAAAAAACTCCAGAAAGGCGACAAAAACATTGAAAAAATTGTCCAAAAAACCCTTTGAAAAAAGCGACAAAAACCTCAGAAAAAGTAACAAAAGCGTTGAAAAAAGCAGAAAAAATTTAGGAAAGGGCATCAAAAACGTTGAAACCGCAACGAAAACGTCCAAAAAAGCAACAAAAGCTCAGAAATCCCCCCACGTAAATTATGCCTATGCACTTTGTATGCAGTCTGTCAACCATGTACACTGCAATTTCCTGTGTGATAATTAAACTATCTGTAGATCTTCAACCTAGTAAATGAGGAACTCATTTCCCCCTGAATTTTGAATACAAAAGGTGGCCTGTACTGTATGTCGGAGGGCTTGTTACGCCATCTGCAGCTGTGAGCAGCTGCTAAACACCAATTCTTTCTCTTTATCCCTCATGCTGGGATTTTTTTATCTTCTTTTATCCTTCAGCAATTTTAAACTCATTGTACCTTTTTTCTGATCTCATTCATTTCATTCTCATCCTCCCTCCCTCCCTGTCTCCGTCACTGCAGCCTGGGATTCAGAGGGGAACTTGGTTTCTAATCCTGACTCTTGATTAAGGATTACAGCCAAAGAGCTGGGAGCTTTTTCTGACGTGTTATTGCTGAGCTGCTGTTGCGGTTCAGCCCTGGGGCTGAACCACCCACGCCTCCTCTCTGCTGCCTGTCTCCGCCCAGAGGATGCCCTGAGCATGTTAGCTGTCAAACTCATTTGAATACGTTAGAGCTGTCCTGTGCACCATGCAAATGTGTCCCTCACATCTGTCCAACGCCTACATCTATTTATCCATTCTTCCCTCTGTCCATCCTCTCCTCCTTCATCAAACATGTAAGTAAGTTAAGTAAGTAAAAGTTTATTTATATGGCCCTTTTACAGAGAGAAATCGCAAAGTGCTTCACAATAAAATTAAATGCACTGAATAACAGACATAGGAGTACAAAGGAAAACATAGGATTCGGCTTCGGCGTTTATATTGGGCTTTTTGACGGGGTTCGGTTTCTGACGAACCTTAGAATTTTTTTCCACTGAACTCAACGTTACGCTTGCATTACGCGTGCTACGCTGGTCGACGTAATGGCCCTGCCGTTGATTACGGGAAGGTGTTTACGTAGGTGGACCGTTCAATGCAGTAAGCTGTGAGAAAGTAAAAATGGAACTCGCGAGCAGAAAAACTGTTGTTTGGCAGTACTTTCAGTCAAAAGAAGGCCATTCAAGTCCAGCTACATGTTCAATTTGCAATGCCGATTTGTCTCGTGGTGGCAAGGACCCTAAACAATACACATCATCGCCGCTGTTAAAACATTTGCTATGAAACATCTGAAAGAATACGAGTTGTGCATGAAGGAATCTACAGACAGCAGCCAAAATGCAGCAACTTCAGGTACGGCAAAGGAAGGACAGTCACAGCTAAAAACTGGTGTTAACCAGACAACCATTACCAGCTTTGCTAGCCCTACAATAAAATAAAATGAAAAATACACTGCTGTGGACGTTGTTTACTTCATTAATGTGTTTACTGTGTTAATGGACTGAGGATGGGAGTAGGATTCGGTATTCGGTTTCGGATTCAGCAAAATCTTAACCAGTGGATTCAGTATACAGCCCAACCCAAATAAGCTGGATTCGGTGCATTCCTAGTAGGTACATAAAACCAGACAGCCATGAAAAACCCTCATCTAACTAAAGGCCTGTTTGAATAACAAAGTCTTCAACTGTTTTTTGAAATAATTAACAGATTTTTGCACAACGTAATGAGTAGGATTGGGCATCGAGAACTGGTTCCAACTTGGAACCGTTTAAAAACAAAAGAAATTATTGGAATCGATTGGAAAATTTGGTTTCGAATTCAATCATAGGTTTAAAACAAAAGCCCAGTAAAACTCTAAATCACAATTGAATCAAAATGAAATGTTCCTCTTATCTGGGAATAAGCACATGACCCTTTACAACTCCACCACTCAAAGGAATCACAATCGAGAATCAATAAGAACCGGGCTGGGTCCGCAATTCTATACCAACATGCTATTTAGTAGCTAAAACAGTAGGTGAGATTTTTAAGTATGTACGAAACCTTAGCATTAAACCAATAGTACATGAATTGCATATTATTTCTGGTAAAATATTACAGTATGCAATACTGGACTCTAAACTGGACTCACAACGCAATGCGGTAGTAATGATAACATTAATAACAGGAAATTCCCGGCCTTCTGATAGTTGTGATTTCCATTGGATCAGAGTACTAGGCTATCACTTGGCTGCCTGTTCTCCCAATCTACCCAGCCCTTGTCACATGACCAATTCATGTTTCCATGGTGACTATCCAAAATTCTGATACCATGGAACCAGCACTGGAATTTTAGTTTTAGTTTTTTTTTAAAAGTGGCTGACTGAGCCATTGGAAAATGTGTATCGTATTCCGATTTACAATTTGTTTTAAATGAAAACAAGGGAAATTAATAATGAATGTTTTATTTAGCAGAATTGCATTGTGTTGTTCTTCCCTATTCAATATTACTTATATTTCTAAGCAGATTTTCTATGCTGTATTCTGATAAAATGACTATGACCTCCAGACAGTGGTCTTAATCTATGAAAAAGTAAATAGATAATATATGTTCAATAGAAAAGAAAGAAAAGATCTACATCTAATATCTAACGCTAGGCTAATATTGTATTGTGCGCTTTGACGCACAAGGCAGCTTCTCTTCTCTCCATTCCATCAAAGTACCACTGAAGAAGCAACTGAAAAAAAAAAAAAAACGACTGCCGGCTTTTTCAGCAAGTGAAACCGAGCGTACGATATGTGAGAGCTTGTTCCTCTTTTTCACCAACTCAGTCAGATGCGCACAGCACACAAACTTCCTTGTCCAAGCCCAGTGCGCTGCGCTCCTTCGCCCCGTCCGCATCTTCAGCAGCCTAACCCGAAGAGACAAAAAGTACTGTTAAGGAATGGAACCTACGGAAAAGAAATGAGGATTATTCTTTAGTCGGTCATCTGAATCTATAGCAGAACACATAGACAACCGCAAAAACATAGTCGAAGTGAGTGCTTGAAGCGCGGTAAGTGTCTTCTTGATCTGTGTTTGCTTGTGTGGAAAGGGAGTAGCCAAACTGTCCGAAAGATGACTATAGGGGTGATCGGCCATTACGTTAATGTCGAACAAATTTTGGATACAATTAGAAAGTTATGCTTTGATGATTGACAAATGAAGACGTGTAGTTTTACAACAAGGATGCTCAGTTCCAAAAAGAGGAACTTCAGTTTGAGTTGAAACGACCATCGCCTACAGAATATTACAGTATATGTAGAGGAATGTAAAAGTGGTCAAAAGTGATATAAACAAATTGATAAACACAGCTTTACTACAGTTTATTACACTTTCTTATATGCATTCTGTGTGTGTGTGTGTGTGTGTGTGTGTGTGTGTGTGTGTGTGTGTGTGTGTGTGTGTGTGTGTGTGTGTGAAAGAGAGTTATTTTTAGACTGTCTATCTAGACTAAACCAGAAACAAGTTTCTGTTCAGTTTTTTGTTACTTCCAGTATTTGTACATTAACTTTCATTTTAGATGTTCAGTGGTCTAAAACATTTTAAACAGCACCCAAAAATGATATAACAGATATACTGTAAATATAGTGTATGGAGGCTTGTGTGTGCTATTAGTACTGCATTGATGGCTCGATGCTGTATTGGTGCCTTCTGTTTGTAAACGGCTGGCTTACACTGGCACATTTACAGAAATGTTAAATAATGTGCGTTATCCTTATAAAAAAAAAAAAAAATGAAATGCCTTTAAGATTATTGCTTTAATCCCAGAGGAATCTTACAGAGACACTTTTTGTGCATTAAACATATTGCAAAAATGCCAGTATTACATCATACTGGTGGCCATTGTTAAATTCCCCATCCAGCATCAACCTTACTGCAGCAGCAACATCACTCGGCTTTTTTCCCCCAAAATGTTGTAAACCGAAAAGTAAAGTAAAAGGTTATTGCAACCCCAAATGTTTAAATGACACAATATTCATGGTTGGTTGCTTGAGTGTGTCTTGCGTTGATGGAAAAGCCAAATTTACATTTAAAAAAAAAAACACCAAAGATTCTTTTGTACCTTAAAATAATGTTTCCAAAATCGTTTCAGTGGTTCATCAACTCATAACAGGGTGAACAGCACTTCTGCATTTGCTTTATAACCGCACTATGCAAGTTTGCCAGATCAGGTAGCGGATCTGTAGTTCCAATGAGACATATGACAGCGGTAATGGACAATTCTGCTTCCAACCTGTAGGGGGACCGAAGAGGAAAAGCGCTTTGGTGTTGCTGTAAGAGACACAACCAACTTCCTTTGTGAAAAGCAATACTCTGTATGAATAATAATAGCGTATGGTAACAATATGTATGAACATACTCTAAGGTAATGTATCTTGCCTAGGTCTGAAACTAATGATCTTTTTCATTATGGATGCATCTATTGATTAGTTTGTCAATTAATTGTTTGGTCTACAAAATGTCAGAAAAGAGTGAAAACTGACAATTTCTGACATTTTTAAATGTCTAGTTTTTTATCCAACAAAGAGTCCAACACTCAAAGATATTACATTTACAATGGCATTAAAAGAAAATAGCAAATCTCACACTTTGAGAAGCTTTTGCCATTTTTGCTTGATAATTGATGACAAATCAATTAATCAAAACAGTTGCAGATGGATGTACATACGCACAGAACTGAAGTAACGTAATTTAAATTCAGAAATGAGGACGGAAAACGCTCCTGTGGGTCATATTTTCTTTTTCTACGGAGCTAATTTATGAGACTCTCCTATGGGTCATATTAGAGGGTTGGAACAAACAACCTATGTGGTCTTATAGTTTGGAGGACTTGTTGTATATATACGTTAGCACGCTAAACTACTGTGTATATGTATATACTGTAGAGTAGTAAATATACTGTAATCTTGCAGATAATAAATGCAATAGCTATAATTATATAATTAAAAAGTAAACATTTTATAAGTGTATAGATTGTACAACATATCAGTCTCAGCTTTTATCATTGTTGTAGTCACGACCACCTAAACCGAAACCAAGTCATCACCAAGACCAGAGTGTATCGAAACCAAGTCAAGACCAAGACTTAGAAAGGGGTTGAGACCGAGTCAAGACCAAGACCAAGGCAGGGCGAGACCCACACGATAAAATGTGGAACATGTTAACCATAGGCACTTCTCAAATTGATCTGAAAGATCCACATTCCCATCAAAAACACCCACAGAAAACCAATTAAAGGGTAACTACGATTTTTTTCTACCTGGACCCTATTTTCCTATGTTTTTGTGCTTAAGTGACTGATGGGAACAACAATCTTTGACATTGGTCCAGTATTAAGCGAGATCGCTGCAGTCGGCAGCAGGGAAACAAGCTACAATGTAAGTTAATAGGGCAATTGTCCAGCTTGTATTTACATTCACAAATGTACTTGTTTTGCCGCTGACAGGCTCAGATTAATATTTTAAGTGTCTGACAACGTTATGGAAAGGATTTCTAAGGAGGTTGACCTTTCTGTTAAAGAGTAAGATCCATTTTTTAAACATAAAAACATCCATGAATTGCTTTCGCTAAACCCACCAGACTCCATGTAAATAAAAAATGATTTTAGCATCGTAAAATACACTTCATTCAAAGTCGACAGAAACAAAATAAAACTATAAAAAGCCGTTTTGGGTCGTCTTTCCACTTTTCCAACCATTACAACTCTAGTTTCGGTTGAAATAAACACAGTTTACCAATTTAAATGTGAAAATTTGTTGGCTCTATACATGCTAAAAGCATGGTTTTATTAAATGGAATCTGGTGGGTTTAGTAGCCTCAGAGCTGTTTCTGGTTAAACAGAAAGGTCTCAAAGAGGTTTTAAAAAGGTCTATCTCTGTAGTGATCCTTTCCATAATGTTGTTAGACACTTAGAATAACAATCAGATCCTTTTAGTGGCAAAAACAGCACTTTTAGTGGGCCAAACTGACTCTGAACATTTGCCCCATATTGTTACATTGCAGCCCGGTCTATGGCTTAATGCTGGACCAATTTCAAAGATTGTTGTTCCTATGAGTCACTTACACACAAAACCATAGGAAAATAGGGTCCAGGTTGAAAAAAAACGGTAGTTACCCTTTAAGATTCTTCTTCATTCACCTCTTTAATTGCAATAAGCATTTTATGAGAAATGCCTTGATAAAATAATCAAAAGCGAGTTGTGGCCTTGACCGGTCTTAAATAACAAACCCAGGTCTTCTTCATCTGAGACCGAGACAGGACCGAGTAAAAATGCCGTTGATACCGAGACGAGACTGAGACCTTCAAAAAGTGGTCTTAAGACCGATCTTGAGTACTACAAACATTGGCTTTTATATATGAGCTATCTCTCAAGTAAACTGGATCAAACATATTCAATTCAATTTTATTTGCGGGGTCAAATCACAACAGGAGTTATCTCAGGACACTTTACAGATAGAGTAGGTCTAGACCATACTCTATAATTTACAAAAACCAAACAATTTCCCCCCCAAGTGCAAGCATTTGGTGCGACAGTGGCGAGGAAAAACTTCCTTTTAACAGGCAGAAACCTCGGACAGACCCTGACTCTTGGTGTGCGGCTATCTGCCGCTGCCGGTTGGGACACAGAGACACTGATACAGATAGAAATATGGAGAAATATGATTCATAATAATTATAGCAGTTGTTATGATGATATATAAAATAATTTACTGTAGATGCACAAATGGTGCAGCAGCTCAGATTCAGTCCAACAGGACTATCCATGTCTAATGCAATCGTATCACGCAGTAAAAAAAAAAAAATGAGACACCTGAGCATGCTTCAGATGGAGACACCCTGCAGTCCAGAGTCATCGGTCTTCATAAGTCACTTAAAAACAATGCAAGTGATAAGCAGAATGTTGAGGCTGTGAGATGATTTTGTTTCTTTTGTTCATTATATCTGCCTAATGTCCTGTTGGTTGTGTGCCAGGCAGCCAGGTGATGTTGTTATGGCCTGAGGCAGTCCCAAACACACAGCCTGGCAGTCTTTCACAGCCCACAACATTTACATCTGTGTAAAAAAAAAAAAAAATCACTCCTCATAACAGAACACATATGAATTATTCCTGTATTTTGTCTGTTGAGAGAGTGTTGGCTCGTATGTGTTAAACTAAAATAGTTTGGTGGTAGGATAACAGCTGGAATCCTTCAGAAATACTTGTGTAATCATGGCATTCAGTTGAAGTGCCAGTAAAGAACCAACCTGACTGAGTACCTGCTTACTGCTTGGACAGCTACAGGGTGCAGATACAGTGTGCAATTTTTATTTTAAAAAAATCACACATGCAAGTGTGTAATGTTGAAGGGCATGTTTGTTATGCCCAAATCAACAAAGTATCAATGCGCACTTGTTCCTGAGAGCGGGTGATGTTTGCAGGGGAACGTATTTGCATGTTATGATATAATTTGATAATTATGAACTGGGCCTTTATACGAACACTAACCTTAGAGTTACAGTATGGTAGAAGGGACAGCAACGTTTTATATTATTAGTGTTGTAAGTTGTACTTTTTTGGGCGAAACTCATGTAAACTACAGTAATTATAGTGATATCATTTAAATTCTGTTCTTCAATTGAAATTGAATGTCTGCGTATTTCTTATAATGTGATTGGTTGCAATCTGAGCTTGTGATCAATACATGAATCCTGGAACTTTCCACTACAGTGCAGAAAAAAAACTCTTCCTCCTGTTATACTTCCTCAAAATGCAATATGATCAAAATAAATTAGTTATATAGGTTAAACATCTGAGGACAAAAGACGCACCAGCTAGTCCAAACCATGTTTGACTAAACTCCTACTCAAAAAGCGATATTACAAAATTTAATTTCAGCCATTTATTTACTATTTTAGTCATATATAACCTAAAGACTTTGGTAAACTCATTTCAAGCACTGAAACAATTCGTACAACACATCATAAGTTAAGGTTTGTTTTATAAAAGAGATTTGAGGACTTTCAAAAAGCCAACATCAACGTTTCAGCTTTAGTGCCAAATTATCATTATTATTATATAAAATATGGGCATCACTATACGGAAAGCTGAGTTTGTTCTGAACATTTTGATAAGAAACACATGGTTAGTTGCAGTTATATGCAAAGGTAAATTTAAGAAGATATATAAAAAATGCCCTTAGACCTCAGAGGGTTAACTATCACTTTGATCAGAAATAGAGACCTGGGCTGAGAGGTATGCTCTTTTAAAAAGTCGTTGTGGTGTTATGCCCTGTTTTCAGTGTAGCTGACTACAACTGCTGTCCTCTTGTTGACAGTTTTACCAGTGCTCTTGATTAGTACACTGCTTATTTTAAATATATGTACTTTTGAAAGTAGAAATAACACATCCTTCCTCTTTCAAATGAAAAGTCGTCTCATGTTGGCTAATATTAGCAGACCTAAATAACTGACATTGCAGAGTACGTTTGCTGACTCTGTAGCTGTGTTCGGAACCGGTCCCTCATTCAGTCACTCACTCATCTCTATATAGTGTTTATTAAATAGTGAACTATATAGGGAACGACTAAATGAAATTTCGGACACCACATGTGTGTTTTTTGTGTGTGTGTCGGAGGCGGGCGCGCCAAGCATCATGTAAATAAACCGAAACAAAAATACTTCTGTATAACGTTCCTGAAACGAGCCGAGCACTCAGGAGAAGAGTAAAAGATTGTTTACATGTCACATGTTACATTTCCACTGTTTAGAAATGAAAGCCCGCTCCATTTTTCCTTTTTCAGTTTTCGCAGGTGCTTCTGCTTCTTCTTCTCCTCCGGGGAAAACACGACCGTGTTGCATTGTGGTTAGTCTATTTCCACGACGTTCCACTTCCGAGATTGCTCTTGCTCTGCCGGTAATTCCGCTGGCTGTCACTCTTTTCGGATGCCCGAAAATGTCCCGTTACCTTTCGCTTTCTTTGTGTTATAATTTTAAGATCTGGTGGATTTCTGAGGACTATGGTTAACTGCTCATCAGATCTCTGCAGGGTAAATCCAGACAGCTAGCTAGACTATCTGTCCAATCTGAGTTTTCTGTTGCACGACTAAAACAACCTTTGAACGTACACACGTTCCACCAAAACAAGTCCCTTCCCGAGGCTATTTTGCAGCAGCGCCGCCCTAGACCATTGTGATTGGTTTAAAGAAATGCCAATACACCAGAGCACGTTTTTCTCCCACCCCAGAATGCTGTGTGGACTCACCAGACCCTCCTCCACAGCGCTGTGAAGAAGGGTCTGACAATGCGAGACTGTGGTGTAATGGAATAAAATGTAGGGTACAACGTATGTACACTCAAACTAGCTGTGCATTGTGGGTATTTTATAGTGGACTACATAGTGAATGAAATTAACCCTCAAAGGCATTTTTAGATATCTTTTTGAATTCTCCTTTTAAAAGTTTTTGCATATAACCTGATCCCCATGTGTTTCATATCAAAATGTTCAGAACAAACTCAGCTTTCTGTATAGTGACGCACAAAATTGTTCCAGAGCAATGTATACAGAGAAAATTTGGCCCTAAAGTGGAAACATTTTTCAAATATCTTGTGAAAACATACCTACACTCAGTTGTTTTGGTACTTTAAATGAGTTTACAAAAGTATTGGGTTCACAAAAGCGTAATATATGAAAAAAATAGTAAATAAATGTCTAAAATTAAATTTTGTGATATCTCTTTTTGAGTAGGAGTGTTGTCAAACATCACTTAGACTCGCCGGTGTGTCTTTTGTCCTCAGATGGTTAACCATGGAGAATTCTAACACCACTACAAAATGGCGAACACACTTTAAAGTGCACTATTTCCGTAATAGGCAACAGTTTCGAACACAGCTTATCACTCTTTCTCTACTTGCTCCTGTTATATTACATTCTGACAGATAAACACAATGGTGTCTTTTAAGAGAATCTTGGGAAATGAAGGCAAATTCAATGTCACATTGTCTTGTAATGGGACATAAGCTTATTCACTTTCTTCCCCAGTGTCAGATGAGCATTAACATGTCATCTCTTGTTGTCACCCTTAGGTTGCCATGCCACAATCAGAGATTCTCAGCAAAGTTACTGCTACTGGCTGAGATAGTCCATCATATAATCCCCCATAAAACTGGATTTTATTTTTGTACAGATTAAACAAACAAGATATGTGAATTGTAGAGGCGCTGGTGAGTGGATTTTGTTAAATTTGCACACAGCTCGGCTAGAAGTTTCCCCCCTGTAAACAGCCTTTGTGCTAACATGAACAAGAACATGAATAAGAGTCTTTTCCAAAATGTTTTTTTAAAGTGTCATATTTCCAAATCTGACTTCTGTGGCCATGTAGCTCATGTTGTTTTGTGACAAGTGAAAGTGAATACAAAAAAAAATACACATTCCTGTTCACAACTGCATTCCTATTGACCTCCCAGAGATTATGTCTTTTAAAGGACAATTCCAAGGACAAAATGAAACTAGGGGTTAATAACATATGTTTACCG
Source organism: Sander lucioperca (assembly GCF_008315115.2). Taxonomy (NCBI): domain Eukaryota; kingdom Metazoa; phylum Chordata; class Actinopteri; order Perciformes; family Percidae; genus Sander; species Sander lucioperca. The sequence continues at coordinate 17,107,205 of NC_050184.1, forward strand.
TGTCGAGTGTTCTCTGGGACATGTTTTCATAGTAATCGAATGTGTATCTAGCTTCAGCTAGCTTTAGCGCGAACCGGTGATTAGCTTGCAACGCTTGTATTCGGGGCACTTGGAAAGTAAAAACAAATCACCAGACCCTCATTATGCTACCGTTGAAGTGTTATTATTTTAGTTAGTGGTGTAAAAATAGTGATTTGTTTTTACTTTCCAAGTACCCCGAATACAGGTGTTGCAAGCTAATCACCGGTTCGCGCTAAAGCTAGCTAAAGATAGATACACATTCAATTACTATGAAAACATGTCCCAGAGAACGCTCAACACAGCAAACATATGTTATTAACCCCTAGGTTCATTTTGCGCTGGAATTGTCCTTTAACACGTCGTGTTGGATAGTTTGGATAGTGTTGATAGAATTCCGAATTTTTCTGACTTTTTTTTACTAAGGAACAACTGAGTTGTTGATAATATAGATTTGGGATTTCCACCTTTAGACATCATCTTTCTTTCGACATTCCCGTCAAACTAACACAGACCTGATTCCACAGACTGAAGGTACGGAGCAAATCAAAACATCATGTTGAAAGTAACTGATTCATAACCTATTTTATTAATTATGTGGGTTCCGCTGATATGAAAAATCTATTTTTAGGGACCCATGTGATCTGGACAGTAAATGAGTCACAGTGAAGACGAGAAACAGAAGCACAGAAGTGAAACTGTCAGCGTAGTCAAAGCACGAGTGATTTCTCATAGATTAATCTTTTCTATCTCAAACAAAGGAAGGGGAAAAAGTTGCTACGCTTATTCACCTTCCTCCTGAGAGTTAAATGCAGGGGCGGGGCTAGACTAGAGGGGGGGCACGGGTAAACAACATTGTGTTGTTCTATCCTATCCAATATTTCCTACATTTCAAAGCAGATTTTCTGAAAAAGTGGCAACGTGGACCCAAAACCCTTCTTTGCTGTCATATAAGCAACAAAAAAAAGAAGAAAAAAATGGAACAAAAACGTCAAAAAGGTCTCATCTCGAAATCGACCACATTTTTACTCGGCCTTATCTCAGTCAAAGATAAAGAGGACTCAGGATTTCATTTCAAGACCACAGCTTTCAGATCAATTTGAGGAGTGCTTATCGTTAGCATTCTCCATGTTTTATCGTGTAATGCAGTGTGGGTCTCGCCATGCCTTTGGGCACATTCAATCTCAAAACGGTTTGCACCGTGTTGCTACGGTTTACGTTTCTCTTGTTTGGTGGGTGTGTCTCTCGTTTATTGGCTGTGTCACAGGTGATACCCAGTCAGCAGAGACGTGTTGATGTTTTTGATTCAAAATGGTAAGGAAACAGTGTTTTATGTGTCTTGCCATTTATGGAGCTATTTGAAAAATATAAGTTGCTAATTTTCATGTACATAATATTTTATGTTAACATCTTTGGAAAAAGTCACTTTGAGTAGAAAGCTAAATAAAACAAATCACATCACATCAATCACAATCATATTTCAGTGGGTGCCCATGTCTCCCTTCTAGCCCCTCCCCGGTTTGTATTCAGGCAACGTGGGGATTTCCTTTTACATGAATTGTTGCTGCTGAGATGAATCAATGACAGCGGCGTTTTTACAGAGCCAAACTAGGGCAATGTGTTACCACCAGCCTACTGCTGACCTCCATTTTGTATCAGCAGAAAAACACATGAAGCTGAATGTTCAATACTTGTCAGTCTGAGCGATTAGACATCTAAAGAGGAACCAGGTTTGGAACACAGGAAAAAAAAAGGAAGCAAATACGGTAACATCACTAATTTTGACCTCAAGTAGAACGTAACTTCCTGTGTCTGAATATTCAAATGAAACATTTTCCATTGCATACCACAGTACAGTGGTGAGTGGCAGCAGGGCACTATGGTCTTGATTATGTAAGACTGTATATATTTGTTGAAGAACAGATCAAGAGATTGCTTGCAGAAACATTTAAAGTCTTGTCAGTGTTGGTGTTTCCTGTCGCTTGGGGATATCAGCGTCGTGACATGTGACTTCTACAATCATAGGAGATCTGTTTGCATGGTCACAGGGCTCTGCTGTTTAGCAGTGGTGGGATGTAACTAAGTGCATTTAATGTACAGTATTTAAGTACAAATTTGAGCTACTTGTACTTTTACTTGAGTCTTTTCTTTTCTTTCCTCATTCTACTTCTACTCCGCTACATCTCAGAGAGAAATATTGTACTCCACTACATTTGGCAGCCTTAGTTACTTTACAAATTAAGATTTTTGCACACAAAACACGTATAGTTTATAAAATATGATGTTTTATTATAAATTAAACTACCCAACATTATAACGGCCTACAAGTTCAGCTGACATGATTAGACCATTAATCACAGAACTGTTTGGCTCGTTTCCACCAGTGGTGAGAGAAGTATTCAGATCCTTTACTTAAGTAAAAGTATAATACCACACTGTAAAATATACTATGTTACAAATAAAAGTCCTGCATTGAAAATGTTACTTAAATAAAAGTATGTAAGCATCATCTGGAAAATGTACTTAAAGTATTAAAAGTAAAAGTTCTCGATGCAGAAAAATCCTCACATTTCAGAAACTGGAAACGATCCAAACAGTTCTGTGTTTCATCAGCTAATCATTTCAGCTGGACTTGTAGGCCGTTATATTGTTGGGTAGTTTAATTTATAATAAAACATCGTATTTTATAAACTACATGTGTTTTGTGTGCAAAAATCTTAATGTCAGATGAATGTAGTGGAGTAAAAAGTACTATATTTCTCTCTGAAATGTAGCAGAGTAGAAGTAGAAAGTGGCACAAAAAGAAGAGACTCCTAAAGTACAGTACTTGAGTAAATGTACTTAGTACATTCCACCACTGGTTTCCAGTTTCTAAAATGGGAGGATTTTTCTGCATTGAATACTTTTATTTATAGTACTTTAAGTAACATTTTCAATGCAGGACTTTTACTTGCAACACAGTATTTTCACAGTGTGGCATTAGTACGTTTACTCAAGGATCAGAATACTTCCTCCACCACTGCTGTTTAGTGCTCTTGTTACACATTAGTTCCTTCACTCACAGAGCGATAATCTTCTACCCTGAGCTGAAGAGAGCTGGGTTACACAGAATAACTCTCTCATCTGTCCTCTCCATCTGTGAATGTGAGCCAACATGTACTATAAAACACAGCTTCTATCTCCCATCACAGACTCCCTCTTTGTCCTCACTCCTGTTAAGCCTTGTTCCGGATAATTGCATTCACATTTACATGCACACAATCAGATACAGTGTGATATGTAGAGGAAACAAAGTATTCCCTAGATGTTACAGTTGAATAAGGGGGCTTGTGTGGAAATATTTGTATTGCCAAGGTAGATAGAAAGACCTTGCAGTGTTAATTCTTGGAAGATCTCAATTGATATATACATACAAATTAAAACAGTATCGCAGGAGGCCAACATCTGTAAAAAGTATTAAGTCAGAATAAACTGCAATAATGTGGATTGCAGGGCACCCGGGTAGCTCAGTTGGTAGAGCAGGTGCCCATATATAGAGGTTTACTCCTTGACTCCGACCTGCGGCCCTTTGCTGCATGTCATTCCCCCTCTCTCTCCACTTTCATTTCTTCAGCTGTCCTGTCAATAGAGGCCTAAAAATGCCCAAAAAATAATCTTTAAAAAAAGAAATAATGTGGATTGCAGGGGCATACAGCATCCCTAAAATCATACGTCCATGGTCATCCAGTAAGCTGACTAATAAAGTCATGGAGTTAAAAATGTACAAAAATATTTGCCACAATTAGGGGGGCCAGAGGGGGGTCAAGGCTTAATATTAAGGGGGCACAGATCAATACTGATATGTGATGTGTTTTGCAATAACTCCAGAAATAATTATTGCAACCAGCAAATGCCACAAACGCTGCAGGAATAATCATTAACATCTACAGTAAGAAGGGGACTTTTATATTCACTCTTAGTTTTTGTCACATAATATTGGACCAGCATACTTTCCCTTGTAGTATTCAAAGGTCATTTCATGCTTTAGTTGTTCTTTTATTAACCTGTTTATGCTCGTATTGTGGATGTGGTTTTGTGCATCTTACCAACACAGCCTTGAGCCTTGAAGTTCAGGATGTGTGCTAGACAAACAACAGTGTTTGTGTGACTAAAGCTTGAAAATTAAAATGATTTATAAATTTAATTTATTTAATTTAATTTAAAATAAAAAAACTTTAATCCATTTCATAAAAGCTATTTGTTTTACATTAATTCCCCTATTCTGATGCTGCATACGCAGTATGTGTTCAGTACTAAATGGGTGTGACTGCCAATAAGTACCACTGTTCTCTGAATAATGCAGAATACATATCACGTCACTCTTAAGTGGGGGGAACTAGGCCTATAGGGCTGCACAATCAATCACGATTTTATCTAAATCGCAATATTTATTAAAGACAAAATATGTGTCAAACCATTCTAAATTAAGTATTGTGGTGCTGCAGAGACATCCCACTCTACAAATTGTATTCTACAGATTAAAAAATATATATTTTCTTTGGTACAGATCCTTGCAAAAATCCCACTGTAATCATTTGATTTTTTGAAAATGAAAATGAGAATAATGATACAAAAAAATGATCATTCCCTCCAATATCGTGAATCATATCGCAATCGCAATGTCAGTCAAAATAACAGCAGTTGGCTATTTTCCTCATATCGTGCAGCCCTAATAGGCCTGACTATTACATGTAACATCTCAATGGCGTTTTTCTGCTGGTGTCCACAGCTTTAATGTCTTGCTGTTTCTTCTCTGTTGTCCTCCTGCAGAAGGCACCATGGGCTGCGTGGGCTCAAAGAAGGAGCAGGAGCCTCTCAGCAAAGGGACGGGTAACGACGACCTGCAGAACCGTGCGCAGACAGCCCACTATGTCAAAGACCCCACTGCAGGAAACTCCATGAGCAAAGCTGTAAGCAGTAATGTTGTGAGAAAAGTAACAAGTTGCTGTTCATCACGTGGCAAGTAGTCTATATAATTAAAACTATATAATAGAAATTCTGCCAGATGTCCCTCACTTCAGCCAGAAGTCCGTCACCTTCCGCTTTCTTTGTGTTGGCATTATTCTAAACTCCGGTGGATTTCTGAGGACTATGGTTAACTGCTCCTCAGATCTCTGCAGGGTAAATCCAGACAGCTAGCTAGACTATCTGTCCAATCTCAGTTTCCTGTTGCACGATTAAAACAATCTTTGAACGTACACATGTTCCACCAAAACAAGTTCCTTCCCGAGGCTATTTTATTGAGGCACCGTTGCTCCGTCCAGCGCTTAGCGCCGTCCAACATGATTTCAAGAAATGCCATTTTACCAGAGCACGTTTTTCTCCCATCTCAGAATGTTGCGTGGACTAGCCAGACCCTCCTCCGCAGCGCTGTGCGAGACTACATGGCAAGCAACAACACGGCATATATAACATATCGTCGCTGTCGGGCAGAAACCTTGTATCTGCGTCATTCGTCATGTTAATTGCTTTTCGTAAACCAATGCCAGCTTTTACATCTGTCTGTGGGTTTTATCAATGTTTAAACCGTGACGAGGCGATTTTAATCTGACTTTGTCGAAGTTAAATAAATTAGTTATTTTTTTTATTTCCTGAAAAGAGTTTTGGACATACAAGGTTTTGCCTGACGGCAACCATGTATATAACACGTCAAATACAGAAATAATCATTTACAGTTAGCTTTCTCAAAAATGCCCTATTCCAATACAACTTCTACAACTAACAATGGCCGATGGTGGAAGTATTCAGATCCTTTAAGGATGGCCCCTACACTATAGCCACTGTTAATAACGTTTTTATTTGTATAGCACCTTTGAAATGTATTTATAAAGTGCTTTGACAGTGGAAATAAAGGACATAGAAATTAAAGGTGCTGTAGGTAGGATTGCGAAGATCCAGGACTTAGCCAAAAAATTTTAACATCGACAACTTCTCAGTCCCTCCCCCCTTTCCGCTAAAGCCCAAAACGTGATTGACACGCAGTTAGACACCCCCCCTGGCCCTGATTGGTGCATCTGAACAGGGAGCGGTGGATTTTTGCAAATCTCACTACAGGCTGTAGGTGGAGCCAGAGGAGCTGGATTTTTTTTTTAATTACCTGATTCATGTAGTTCTACTTGAACATACGGTCAGTTTTAGCAAATATGACAGAAAGTTAGTTTTATAAGGCTTACCTACTGCACCTTTAATACACATATATATATATATATATATATATATATATATATATATATATATATATATATATATATATATAGGTTGTGAGATGACTAATGGCGCAGGAAATTTCTGCTACTGTGGATGTTTCTTTAATCTTTTTTTTGGGGGGGGGGAACTACTGGATAACTTTACCTTTTTCTGTCTCAAATGTGCCCCCAAGGGCCCCCACTAGACTTTTTTTTTTTTTTTTTTTTTTGGGGGGGGGGACCACAAGTTGAAAAGGTTGATCCGTAACTATAGCTAATTGATAAATGTAGTGGAGTAAAATAGCATCAAATGGAAATATTGTACTTAGATACAGTACTTGAGTAAATATACTTACTTCCCACCACTGAATATGAATTCAGATCTTCACTAGCCACATTATATCTGACCATATAGTGTTTGTGAACTTTTTTGCCAATAACAATGGGTACGCACACACCTGCAGCAGAATGGGGAAGATCAATGGTGTCAATTGCAGAAGCAGTGAAAGTATGACAGGGAACAATAGAAAAAAAGTCATTGGTTACTAGTAGTGATAGGAGAGAGTTTTCAGAGAGAATAGATGTGCTCATGTTCCCGTGGCTTGTTTGCATACTGGCCAGACTTTGATCTGAGCCAATGTGTACGTAGCAGTGCTGCGGTGTGAAAGTGTGGTTCCTCTGGCTACTGCTTCCTGTCAGCTGACTGTAACAACTCTTTCACCCTCAGTGAAGAAAGAGGAAGTGACAGAAGGAGAACCAGAGCACTCAGGCAGAAGACGTATAAACTTCAGTATTAAGCAACACATAAGACCTCCCGCAATTCGCACATAAGCCACTGTATTGTATTATATACTGTATCTCTCAGATGTCTACATTTAAAGATAGTCTGTCTCATAATGTTGCACAATGTTAAAAAACCATCTAAGAAACCCACTACAAACACCAAAACCTAAGTAAAGATAACTGCCGACAACATACTGATTTTTCAAGTTGATAAGACAAAGTCCTTTTGTGGCTTTATTCTAGATGAATTTGGGTCTCAACTTGAGTGATAAAATGGAAATTTGATCAATTATGTTATTGAAATATAAACTTGATTTGCTGTAATGTGGCAAGTAATATTCCGTGACAACGAAGGACAATAATGCTTTGGATAATCTTTCCCACTGCAATGCCAGAATAGCTTTTAAAAGAGACCTATTATGCTTTTCCCTATTTTCTGTCAAAGCTATAATGTTACAATGTCAGATGTACGTATTAATTGTGGCCAAAGATTCAAATAATGACGTAAACATATCCCTTTCAGCAAAAAAACTCATTATACAGTATATGGTCATCTGCTCCAGGCAGGCACGCTAAGCGCTGGTGCCTCTGCAAAATAGCCTCGGGAAGGAACTTGTTTTGGTGGAACGTGTACGTTCAAAAGTTGTTTTAGTCGTGCAACAGAAAACTCAGATTGGACAGATAGTCTAGCTAGCTGTCTGGATTTACCCTGCAGAGATCTGAGGAGCAGTTAACCATAGTCCTCATAAATCCACCGGAGTTTAAAATTCCAATACAAAGAAAGCGGAAGGTAACGGACAGCCGACCAAAAACAGTGAAATCCGGTGGAATTTCCAGTGGCAATGGAGCAATCCCGGAAGAGGAACATCGTGGATATAGACTACATTTGCCTTAACAACTTGTTATAGTAATTGTGCTGCACTGCCCCTACCCCAAAAAAAAGAATTATTGCAGCTTTAAGAAAGTTTTTTTTTCTCACTTTGAATCAACTAAAAATTTGGGAATTAATTCTTGACAGAACTTGACCTCTTCTCTTAGCCTTAAACACAATATATCTGTGTCTTTCTCTCTACAGAGCAAAATGCCATCCAATGCAAACTCTTCAGAAGGTGAGTTTCAATCTTTTTACTGCTGCAGCTCCACAGTATGTTTTGCAATCCTTAAGCAGCTGTACGTGTTTCTGTATCTTGTATATTACAGGGTTTTTTTTCGATTGCTTAAGCACTATTTTGAAAAACAAGGACCGATTTTCAGAAAACTACACACAATTAGCACAACCACAGACCCAATTAGCAGAACACCTCAGACCAATGAAACACTCTTGCAAAAACTATATACTAATTAATAAAATATAAAAAAAACATATTTTGTTACCATATGAAACATACACGTTTCATACGACATAATTCTGTTTGAACCAGTTACACACTGCTGTTGCTAGCCAAAAACACTTAGCAATTCTACATCTCAGTGACTAGAGTACTGTAAATGAAGTACACAGAGAACGTGCAAATGTACAAGTTCACCAAACCCTACACAAGACCAATGCTGCAGACTGAGGAAAATATAATTCATTTCTCTCCATATACCCAAATCAGTCAATATGTCAACATGGAGAATCACAACAAAACAAGTCCCAGTTTTCATACAGCTACTACAGTAGTGTGCATACCACTGTTAGCTCAGCAAATAACAGACAAACATGAAATACTATATCCAGTACAGGTTATGATTACAGTAAAAAAAAACAACAAACAAAAAAAAGATCTAAAAACAACTGAAAATACAGTACAGAAAATACTAGACTGCCTGTTGCATTTTTATAGTGCTTAAACCTGATTGGTATGTCCACAATTAAGCCATCATGTGTTTGTGCACCGATGGGCTCATAGGTGTGGTCATTTGACAGTCGGTGCTTTGGAATTGCAAGAAAGTGACATTATGATATACTTCTGTGTCTAGTGTATACAAGTGTGTTTAGTGTTTTGCAAGTCACTGTGTGTATTTTTTTGCAAAAAGTGTGAAGCTGACATAGTTATAGTGGTGCACATCTGGACCAATGTTTTGCTCCTTGAGTGTAAGGTTTTAATAATTGTGTAATAGTTTGTATTTCATTGTGTAAGCAATTGGCAAAAACTGTAAAGAACCATAAGGTCATTCGATGGCAGGTTTGTTTCTAACCTCCCCCCTTGTCTTGTCAACACCACCATAAAGTCTGCCATCGAGACAGTTACTTTAACCGTCTGAGGACAAAAGACGCACCGGCGAGTCCAAGCGATGTTTGACAACACTCCTACTCAAAAAGCGATATTACAAAATTTCATTTTAGACATTTATTTACTATTGTATTCATATATTACGCTTTTGTGAACACAAGACTTTTGTAAACTCATTTAAAGCACCAAAACAACTGAGTGTAGGTTTGTTTTCACAAGATATTTGAGAAATATTTCTGCTTTAGGGCTAAATTATCTCTTTATACATTGCTCTGGAACAATTTTGGGCGTCACTATACAGAAAGCTGAGTTTGTTCGGAACATTTTGATATGAAACAGATGGAAAAAAACTTTAAAAGGAGAATTCAAGAAGATATCCAAAAAATGCCCTTAGACCTATGACCTCAGAGGGTTAAACAGCATCATCTAGGTCTGTCTGAAGCTCAGCACAACATGTGAGCGAGTGGAAGGAGAGTGAGGTGTGTCGACACAGAGCGACTCACCACACAGGCCTCCAAAACAGACGAGCACTGCTATTATTATCGAGGAAGTCAGTTACATAGTCAAAGTACGGGGAACCCAAAGAAAGATGTGGTTCAGACTTAAATGCAGTGTGTCTACTAAAAAAACAAAACATTCACAGACGCTGAGTCATTTTCACTGCCCTCTCATATACACATATCGAGGACGTCAAAATATTTCAGCATGCAATTATTCAGAAAGTGAATGACAATGCAAAAGGGACTTTTTTTTACTGCATATCAAGAGCACAATGTACCAACATGAAGCCTTCTGCTTTTCTTCTTTTCCGGGCAATGTTGCTGTAGGAGAGAGTATTGCCATGGCCCTGTTCGACTATGAAGCCATTCATGACGGTGACCTTGGCTTCAAGAAGGGAGATAAACTCAAAATCTTGGAAGAGTAAGTATCAGTGAAGGATATCATTTATTCTTTGTTGCTTCAGATACAAGAATAAGTATATAATAAATAATAAGTTAATTGTGGGTCCAACATCTTTTGACAATTTTTGGACTTGTAAAACGTGCTTTGTCATGTCTTTGTTGGCACGAGATAGTCACACTTGTGTGTCTTTGGCTACATTTAAACTACTATGTTTTGGTTGCAAGAAATCAATAAATGATGAAGAAGGTTGGCCATTGGGCAGGTTACTACATTTGTTAAGATGCTTAGGTCAGCTGTGATGACAAACCACTGACACAATTGTAGCAGCACTTAGGCTACATCCACGCTACTATGGTTTAAAAACGAATATCTTTTGCTATGTTTACGCCTCGCGTTTACGACGGGCACAAACGGAGACCTTTGGAAACGACAATTCACGTTTGTTTGTCTTTCTCTCGCTCTCTCTCTCTCTCTCTCTCTCTCTCTCTCTCTCTCTCCCTGCAGATCGGGGGAGTGGTGGAGAGCTATGTTAATCAGTTCAGGTCAGGAAGGCTACATCCCCAGTAATTATGTGGCCAAAGATACTCTGGAGGCAGAGGAGTAAGTGTACTCACATTGAAAATACATTTATGTGCATTATCAGTATCTCACTGGTGAAAACTGTTGTTATTAAGATAGATAGATAGATAGATAGATAGATAGATAGATAGATGGATGGATGGATTGATGGATTGATGGATTGATGGGTGGATGGATGGATGGATGGATAGATAGATAGATAGATAGATGGACTTTTATTGATCACAAATTGGGAAATTTCAGTGCTACAGCAGCAAAATGTCAGACACACAGCACACATACAGAATATACAAAACATAATAAATAGGATAGAATATAAGAACAACTATTCAAAAATAAAGATAGAAAATACAAAGGAAAGAATGTACAAATGTATTTACAAGTTGGGAATAAAAATTGTACAACTACTGAAATAGTATTTATAAAGATGTAAGTAAACCTAAGTTTGTGCAAGTTACTCTTAGTGCAGTATTGTGATGTATATGAGTCTTATCTAACACAAAAAGTTGTATTGCCTGTGGTTAGGAATGACTTAGAGCAGTCAGTGCGACACTGAAGCTATAATATGACTATGAAATATTTGTATTATTGATTATTAATAATAAAATAACTATGATAATATAGCCTGCCTTTTTTTAAAAAGACCTAGTATCACGTAACACATTTAGATGGCACTTTTTTTACTTTCTCTCACAGTGGAAATGAACAAGGAAACAAAGCACACAATATGAAGGGAGAATAAAGGCTTGCACAGGAAGAGCCGTTGGAAGGTTTCTGTACTAACTGATCTGTTTCCTGTTTTTTTAAGGTGGTTCTTTAAGGGCGTGAGCAGGAAAGATGCTGAGAGGCAGCTGCTGGCCCCTGGCAACAAATTGGGATCCTACATGATCCGAGACAGTGAGACCACCCAGGGTGAGTAAAAGACATTCAAACACAGCTCATTTTTCCTTTAGTGGAGCAGTCTTAGTAGTCATAATGAGAAATTATTGACAGAAAAAAAAATATCTCAACTGACAATGTTACTTTGGCAGTTACTGCAGAAGTTGTGTTTTTAACAGATTGAATTTCATTTTAATTTCATGTACTTTGCACATTTTAAGCCACTGTAAATGCATTCGGTGTACGACACAAACATTTTGTAGCACACCTTTGTTACAAAGAGTACTAGATACGTAGGTTAGCATGACTTTAATGTTAAACATTGGCCATTAAAGCTGCTATTATTCATAAGTTTATATTAATAATGGACGGGATGACTGTGTGTAATGTGAATAGGGTCACTCATTGTGACGAATCTTATTGGTGTTGTTTTCAAATGCTGCTATTTTCAGCATAAAAGCTTTCTGATAAACCCCTCCAACTCAGGAGTTGTTAGAGACCAAACCAGAGTTAAAATGAGAGTGAATACTAGACTTATTTTTGTCAGGTTGCACAGACTGAGCTCATTAAGTGGCGTACGTATGACTCGCCAATCCGTATGCCATTTAGGCATGTTATCAAGACGCATAATCGCTTTTTAGCGTGTTTATCAACGCCATTTGGCCTCCATTGACCTACATTAAATGTGAATTATCGCCGTAGCGAGTAGTATGAAAGGACGGAAGTCCGCAGAGGGAGGCTGGTTGGGGTGATGGATGGGTAAAACACAGGACTTTCACCCAGGAGAGCTGGGATAGCATCCCGCTTGTGGCGTTTATTAACCATTTTATTTTATTTGTTTTTATTTTTTTTAAGCTTTCCCCAATGTTCTTTTCCTAAACCCAAGGAAATTGTTTATTGTTTTCCTAAGCGTGTGACGTTGGTCCCTGTTGTGTTTTTGTCGTTTTTTTGTGTTACTAAAGCCTTTCCCAATGTTCTTTTCCTAAACCCAACCTTTTTTTTTTTACACACGTGTGACGTTCTCACGATAGCACGCCACGATTTTAATTATTCCTTTAATAATGAATATTTTCAGAATTGTCCAACTGAATAGATATGGCGGATAGTTTAACCCTCCTTTTGTCCTCGGGTCATATTTGACCCATTTTCAAAAAGTTTCAATATCAGAAATTTGGGTTTATTGCAACCAAATTGTCAAACAAAAATAACGCTCTTCACAAGTAAAATAAATGATCAGTTCACTACTTTCATTGAATTTTGGTGTTTTATTCAATTTTATAGCATTTGAAAAAAGAAAAAGATAAAAGAACGTCAAAAATATCGGACAAAGTGACGAAAAACTTTTAAAAAAGTGACAAAAACCTCAGGAAAAGTGACAAGAACGTTGGAAAAAGTGACTAAAACATTGAAAAAAAAAATTTTTATTTTCAATTTTGACCCAAAAAACGGTCGACGGGAAGGGTAAAAGGGGAACTGCACCAATTCTACAGAAAGATTCTGTGTTTTTACGCTTGCAACTTCAACATTTTTAACAGAAAGACTACATTACTAACTGGAGGTGTGCGATTCAAAAGAAGAGGGCATTTAGGAGGAATGAAACATGCTATTGAGTTGCATTATTGGGAATGTAGGATCCAGTGATTTTGGAGCTTAACCCATAATAGAGAGTAAAAGTCAGGATAGCTTGGTCTCTGTTGCTTCTGATTTTGATTATTCTCTTTTGAATCTGTATTTTGCGAGTCCCCCAAATGTATGTTATGTTATCACTGGAGTTACCCCCTTTGAGTGTGCAGGCAGTCCCAGAAGCTACTCACAAGAACACACATCTTTGGAATCTACTGACATACAAATATAGATTTTAAAATGTCAGGGAAAAATATTGGTATCAGCATTTCAAAAAAAAATCCCCTACGGGTGACATGGTAACTAGTGTTTCTTTCTCTTTTACTACAGGCAGCTACTCCCTGTCTGTCAGGGACCTTGATGCTCAGTCCGGTGACACTGTTAAACATTATAAGATCCGTACGCTGGACAACGGAGGGTTCTACATCTCTCCCCGCAACACCTTCAGCACCCTGCAGGAGCTGGTCAACCATTACAAGAGTGAGTCCACTGTACTGTCAGAATTCAGACTGGTTTCCAGATAGTTTGTCACTGAATGATTTTAGTTCCTCACAACCGAGTGTTTTAGTAGTCTTGTTGACTAATTGTTTGTCATCAAAATTATGATTTAAGGAGCAAAGGAGGGGATCCTTAGTAACAATATTTTTTTCTTCCAAATGTTTCACTGTAATAGTGGAAAAGAGTAACTTCAGTTTAGTCTGTGTGCCACCGCTGAACGTGATGCTTATAGTAATGCACAGCACACTCTGCTGGCCGACTTTAATACCTCAGCCTATGTGAAAATGAGCAGTGTCATTAAAGTGATACATTGGATTGCTCTTCATTAATACTAGCATCAGCATGAAGGTGTTTTTATTTTTGCCAAACTTTTTTGTGAAATTATATAATTTTCTTCGCAAATAAGAACAACAAAATGTGTGAATGTGTAAAATGGAGAAAAGAAACTACACAATGACTCAGTGGTGTAGTCTAATGTATTGTAGTGGGTATACTGTACTGTATATATATATATATATATATATATATGGGCCAGAATCTGCCTTTGGGGAAGGGGGGCATATCATAGTGGGGGGTCTGGGTGTCCTCCCCCAGGGAAGTTTTGAGCATCAGCAACTTCATTTTTTGTTTAATTTGGATACGCTTTAATGCACCAATTTACGGTGGAAATACCTTTATTTAGCCTATGCGAATAAAAAGAACACAGATGACAATTCAAAATATATAAAAAATATAATGGAAAGTATGTTGTTGCGTGTCATTGGGCATTTTAAGTGGGTATATGGAAATCCTGGAGCTTTCTTAGTGGGTATACTGCCTATACCTGCGTATCACGTAGACTACACCACTGCAATGACTCTTTACACTAGACATAAACACATTACAAAATCCAATCATGAATCGTGTTTTGTGTTAATTCCAGAGCAAGGAGATGGCCTCTGCCAAACACTGACCAACCCGTGCTTGAGCCCCAAACCTGAGAAACCGTGGGAGAAAGACGCCTGGGAAATCCCGAGATCATCTCTCAAACTGGAAAGGAAGCTTGGTGCTGGCCAGTTTGGAGAAGTCTGGATGGGTGAAATATATCTGAGTCATTTTACAAGCCAGTTATTGATGGAGATGGAAGCTAAACATTAATTTTCTAATTCCAATTCTTGTTTTTGCTTTAAGCTACATACAATAAGCACACCAAAGTAGCAGTGAAGACCATGAAGCCTGGCAGCATGTCAGTGGAAGCCTTCATGGGCGAGGCCAACCTGATGAAAAGTCTACAGCACGACAAACTGGTCCGACTCAATGCCGTGGTCAGCAAGGAGGAGCCTATCTATATCATCACAGAGTTCATGGAGAAAGGTGTGTGTGTGCGTGCGTGTGTGTGCGTGGTGCTTCAAATTTGTCCATTTATACCAACAAATATTTTTTTTTCCCCCAAAACCTTTATATAGACTGCTTATAAAAACTCTACAACAATTTAACTGAAGAAAGGTGTGTGTGTGTGTGTGTGTGTGTGTGTGTGTGTGTGTGTGTGTGTGTGTGTGCGCTCTATAACATATTATGCTAAAACCCAATATAACTGAATGGCAAATCACTGTGTACCCCTGAGGGTACTTTTGCGTTTGCATTACTTTTGATTTTTCTTTCTTAATCTGCATATTGAGTCAGCTGCACATCCAAACACTGTACGTGTGACACTTTAGAGTGCATGGAAACTTGGTAGCAAGCAAGCAGAGAAGTCTTAAAGTAATGGCTAAATGGTTTAAATAGAAAGCTAAATGTTATGAATAACCTGTTTAAATAGTTTGTTCAAAGAAATGGATGAACGGTTGCAATATTTGGGCTCCCTAGTATTAGCAGTGGACATGAAATGTATTTAACATTAAAAAATATTGGTTGAACCTTTGTCAATAAATGTCTGTAAAGGATATCCAGTTTTTGCACCACCAGGTCACAGATATTTGCTTATATTGAGGAGGTGTCCAACACATTGAGCTATACATGAAGCATGCGTTAACATGCATATGTAGCATGTATTAATGTTTGTGTGTGTGTGTGTGTGTGTGTGTGTGTGTGTGTACAGGTAGTTTATTAGACTTCTTAAAGAGTGATGAGGGCAACCGTGTCCAGCTCCCCAAACTCATCGACTTCTCGGCCCAGGTGAGATTCATTCAGTTCCAATTACCATCAGTCCTCCATCTACACATTACAGCTTGCAAGACCAATCCTCTAGTTGTTAGGTTGTTTGGTGTTTTAGATCAACAAATCCTTTGTGAGTACTCACATATGGCTTTTTGAGTTCAGTAATCTATTGCTCTGTTTGACTTTGTTGAAAGTGCATTATATTATTGAATATCTACTTATTTAAGTTCGGATTTGTCTAATTCTGCAATTGCATTAAAGTGTACAATTCCATTGCCAGTGCAAAGTTATGTTTTTCTGTGTGCAACAGCGTGAAAAATCTCAGGACCAAAAATATCAATAATATCTATGTTCACTAGAAGTTTTTATACAGAGTATGTACAATTTCAACTTTATCTTACAGCTGTTTTGCCTTTATATTTGTCTTTAAATTGTTCTACTTTATATTTATTTATTTATATTATTATATTTAAATAGCTTTATATTTTCATTGTATTTCTTATATGTTTTTGGAAAACTGACTCTAAGGGCAACGCACATAAATTCCAATGCACCTGTAATGCTTTTAAACTTTGTCTCTAGATCGCAGAGGGCATGGCCTACATTGAGCAGAGGAACTACATCCACAGAGACCTGAGAGCTGCCAACATCCTGGTCAATAAGGCTTTAGTGTGCAAAATTGCTGACTTTGGCCTCGCTCGCATCATTGAAGACAACGAGTACACAGCCAGGGAAGGTACGACGCAATATTCACTGTCAAATGTTCGGCAGCTACGTGTCATCAGCAGAAGTGACTGAGAAACTGGGGAACTGATTTCCCAGAACGGATGAAATGTTTGCAGTCATGGTTTCATCAGTTCAGGGGAAATGACTTTGTCTCAGCGAGCTGTCCGATTACAACATAAGTAGTCTCGCATTGTCAGACCTTCGTCCACAGCGCTGCGAAGGAGGGTCTGGCTAGTTGGGAGAAAACGTGCTCTGGTTTATTGGCATTTCTTTAAACCAATCACAATCGTCTTGGGCGATGCTAAGCGCCGGACGGAGCCACGGTGCTGCTGCAAAATAGCCTCGGGAAGGAACTTTTTTTGGTGGAACGTGTACGATCAAAAGTTGTTTTAGTCGTGCAACAGAAAACTCAGATTGGACAGATAGTCTAGCTAGCTGTTTGGATTTACCCTGCAGAGATCTGAGGAGCAGTTAACCATAGTCCTCAGAAATCCACCGGAGTTTAAAATTCCAACACAAAGAAGCGGAAGGTAACGGACATCCGGCTGAAAAGAGCGTCATCCAGCGGAATTTCCACCGCCACCGTAGCAATCCCGGAAGTGGAACGTCGTAGATATAGACTACAACATAAGTGGCAAAATAGTAATGGGTGAAGAATAGAGGGTGACTTGCTGTATATGGCTTACTGAATGAACAGAGGATGTGTATCTCCTCAGCAGTGTCATTAGGAGCCAGCTAATGTACAGAATCAATAACAAAGTCAACATTACTTCATTTCTTTTTCAATTTTCCTTTATAACCAGGAGCCAAATTCCCCATCAAGTGGACAGCCCCTGAGGCCATCAACTACGGCTCTTTCACCATCAAATCTGACGTCTGGTCCTTTGGCATCTTGCTGACTGAGATTATCAGCTATGGACGCACACCATACCCAGGTAAGTGGTTCACTGATTTCAATTTTGATAAAGTATTTGCCAGAATGCCTCTACAGAGCAGAGACCTTGCACTTGCAGTTAGTACACAAAGGTGTTGTCCTATTTCTACACCTGAATTCAGCCCATTAATTCTCTTGGCCTTGGTATAAAGTGGCCTTCCATAGGTGGGAAGATAACGCCATGTTGAAAGAGGCTGACAGTTGTGAATTTGGATTTTATTAGAGATAGAGGCAGAATGGAAAATCTTTACTAAGGCTTACTTTGTTGAGAGTTAAGGGCCACATCCTTTTTGTTACCTTAGTCCTTGACAGAATATCATTTTGTATAATTTTGGTTAGCCCTTGATGCCAGGTGCAGCAGTAACAAGGCTACCACTATGCTAGCAGCTCAATGAAGCTGTTCATAGGCATGCACAGTGAGCTAAATACTAACAGCATGTTAACATGCTTAGCAGGTATAATGTTTACCATATTAACCATCATAATTTAGCATTTTAGCATGCTAACATATGCTAGCAATAAACACAAAACTCGGCTGAGGCTAACGGGATGTCGTTAGTTTTGCAGGTATTTTGGTCATAAACCAGTATTGTATACCAAGTATTGGACAAATTACAATGTTGACCTGACAATGATGCAAGAGAAAAAGTCAGAGGATCACCAAAGTTAGGACAATTCCTCCTGAGGGCAACATGAACCAAATTACATGGCAATTCATCCAATAGTTGCCTAGATATTTAACTCAAAACCACAAATGTCAATGTTATTGTAGCGCTAGAGAAAAAAAAGAAAAAGTGAGGCTATCACCCAAGTCAGAGGGCTTCGTCATCTGGGGACCATGAATGTCCACACAAGGTTTATTGGCAGTCCATCCAGTAGTTTTTGAGATATTTCAGTCAACTGACAAACCGACCGACAATGCCATCATAGAGACACGACGCTAGCGTCCCAGCCATAGCCATTGAATGCCATGCAGCCCATGAGCTATTGCTCATTTATGTTTAGGAGAATGTGGTTTGGCAGTCTCTTTTAACCCACTCTTAGAACTAATGTGTCATTTCCCCAACACATATGCTGTGTCAAAGGCACTGTGACACATTCAGTGTAATTTGTGTATCCTTTAACACACACATGCCGTATGACACAATGACAGTGGAATGAATTAGCCCACATGTGTGTGTTAAGTAAAGTCCATAAAAATATGTTGCTTTGAAAATTCAAATTATAAAATTGTACACAAATTTAATTTATGAGTCATCTGTAAATTGATTGAAAGACGTATAATTATTTCCTACCAAATAAACGGAAATAGAAAATGTATCAAATAGATTGTAGACTGTAAAAGAGAAAAAAGCTCCAATGCACTCTTCTGGTGAAAAAATTTAAAAGTGTTTATTTAAATGACTATTTCATGTTATAATAAAGGCATTTTAATTTTTTCACGAGAAGAGTGCCTTGGAGATTTTTTCTCTTTTGAAGTTTTGTGTTCCCTTTCCAAAGAGCACCTTCATGATTTGTTTTGAACTTCCGAGCACTCCAGACTTTTCTTCTTAAGCTTGTAGACTGTGTTGACCAATCATGTGCTCTTGTTTCCAGGGATGACTAACCCAGAAGTGATCCGTTCCCTGGAGAAGGGCTACCGAATGCAGCGCCTGGACAGCTGTCCCACCGAACTCTATGAAATCATGCTGGAGTGCTGGAAGAACAAGCCTGAGGACCGTCCCACCTTTGATTACCTGCAGAGTGTCCTGGAGGATTTCTACACAGCCACAGAGAGCCAGTATCAGCAGCAGCCATGAGACTTAACATCCACAGACGGGTTTTCTCTTATAGTACTGTTCTATTCATACGTAACAAGTCAAGTTTATATGTGCAGCAGTGCAATTCAGAGCCCACACATACACATACACACACACACACACACACACACACACACACACACACACATGCTCTCTTTTTACCATTCTCTCTCCGTCTGTTTCTCTTTCTCTTTCTCATTCATCTACACATAATGTATTGCAACAAGGGACTGTACAAAAATTATTGGGGAGGGTGGATACTTTTTTAGGAAGCTATGCATCACTGTTTCTAACATTTTTTGTATTTTTATTGGGCCCTCCGTCCTTTGAGTAAGACCATTATAAAGTAATGTGAGAGACGCAACATATAAAAACAATATAAAGAGTAATTGTTATTATTTCTATTAAAATATTATGACAACTCAATCCTACCTCATACTTAGGTCAGGGACACAGCACAACATAGCACATGACCACAGCTGCATCACCTAGATATTCATCTTCACAAAACTGACCATTAATCATCTGGATGCACACCAGCAGCAGTCTTGTAAATCACATTGACATACAGAGTAGTGACCAGTGCATAATATGTACAGACATATACTGTATGTGTTAGTTTTATCTGCAGCTACATGTCATATGGATCACTGTATATCGGGAAAAACCTGCAAATCATTTTGCACAGAAAACATGTGACCTGAGATTTAATGCATATCACTCTCTAGGGAAAATTACTGGTAACGGGTCATTACTGAGCTTTGGAGGTAAGCCATGCAAGACTCTTCTCTACATATACAAGTGAAAGCATGTCTTGGCTTGGATAGGCCCCGCTGATGCACAGGGTACTTCTAACAAATGTGCAAGGGAAGGCTGAGGGGAAACAGGCCCTCCACTGTGCTGTAAAAAACATTCAGACTACTTTTTTCGAATCAATAAGAAAAGATAAATAGCCATCCCACTTTTCTGCCCTCACCCGTATTATAATGTTTGTACAGTCCCTAACATTCAAACATCTTTTAAAGTGATGTACACAACATGCAGAGTATGCAGGAGGCCGTACAAAGATACATGGCCATATTCACCAACAAACAAGGCCACCTGGAAGCAGTCACATGTAAAAGACTGTATTGAGTTGTTATGCTCTAGCACACAATGTGCATCCATCAAATGAAGGCATTACCACAACACAGATGTTAATAGTGAAATAGGTGCAGTGCTCAGCTCTTATAATACTATGTTGATGTCAATAATTCAGCAGGCAAAGCTGTCATTGTCCCCTCCCTTCCTGTGAAAGAAGAGTGAGTATTGTGGACTTTACAAAGTGCAAGATATACTGTATGGCTGAAATATGATTACATCTTCTATTTATATTCCATAGATATATATTTTTTCCAGTATGATGTGGCTTGTTTTAGTATAACTTCTTCATTGTGCCTTTTTTTAAGTGGTTTCTTTTCTTTTAGTCTAACATGATAATATATTCCATACGCTCTGTATATATAAACAGGTGTACACAAATACATATCATTATTTAGGAATAGGGTATTTAATGTGAAGCCATTTTAACTGATAATGGTTGTTGATCATTTTGGCCCCTTCATTTTTTTGTTCTGCATTGGGAAACTAATTAAAAATTAGAGCATACAGATTTTCATATCTTTTTCTGTGTGAAAAAAATATGTGTTTGTGCAAATGGTACTGGACATTTGTGTATTGAATGCAATAATCTTTCCAAAAGTAAATGCCTTGTCTATCATTTTTTTAGTGAAGGACTCATTACTCTATTTTTTCTATGCTGTTTGGATAATGTGATTATTGTATTGTTGGAAATAGTAATCTGCTTTGTGGACCAAAATCCAAAGAATTTCAAAGGGAATATTTTTAAGTATTTAAGATTTTATGATTTGGTATTTCCACAGAACTGTGAGCAATAATATCTGAGAAAGTTTTCTATGGAATGCTTATATTATGGATTATGGTGATATGTGAAAATATAAAATCAATGCCCAGCACTGTATATGTATTCATAGGGTTATTAAATGTTTTTGTTTTTTTCTTTATCACTATAAAACTCTTTGCATATGTTGTTAGATGCTTGGTTCAATGAAACTGTGGTGAGCATTTTCAAATAAACTGTTAAAAAAACTATTATCTACTCAAATGTGCATTTTTATTGCTGTCGCTGCTGGTAATTATTTGAATTGATACTACTCATGATAGTTAGACATAATATGTAGAGTGAGTATTGCTAACTGTAAACACACAGTGTTAAAAGTTGGCCCCGCCTTACTGGCTCAACAGCCAGAGAGAGAGAGAGAGAGAGAGAGAGAGAGAGAGAGAGAGAGAGAGAGAGAGAGAGAGAGAGAGAGAGAGAGAGAGAGAGAGAGTAAATGAAGAAAGGAAGCACTGTGAATCATAGAGCTATTTTCTGACTATTTAACAGCAGTTATGTTCTAAAGCACAAATAAACACACACACACACACACACACACCTCAGCAGGAAGGTGCAGCATTGTCGGATTATGAGTGAATGCAGAGATTAGTCTAGGCCTATACATTGTTTTTTGTAAAATCCTACATTATAGGCTACCTTTAACAAAGGTAAAAGTAGGCATATTTCACATTATTCAAAGAAAGATGGAAACAATACTGTAAACGTTGTTCTTAAACAAATGACTATGTATTCGTATTAGAAGTCATTTTAGTAATTATTTCAATTAGGCTGTTGTTACTACTATATATGGGTGTGTCAAATAAAAAATGTAGCCTATTAATTAGGCTAATCAAAAAAACGCACACGGGAAAAGTTGGCATTCAGGGTTTTCTGCCTAAAAGCCATTTCTGACAGAAATTTTCTTAGGTTTAGGCAACAAAACTACTTGGTAAAGTTTAGGAAAAGATAATGGTTTGGATTAAAATCACAAAATAAAACCCTTTCTGGCAGAAAGCCCTGAATTCCGCAAGCTCGAAAAAACACAGTACTTCCGCAACGTCACTAATGACACGTATTCAAAATGGCGGCCGCGGCTATGGTAAGTGGAAAAGCGAACTCTTTTTCTTCAAACTACACGTCGCTCATACTGTCTTCCCAAACGAACTCAGACACAATGTTGTAATTGTGGCAAAGTAGATTTCTACCTTGCTCGATATCAACATTTTAACGTTAACTAGGTACGGATTTACTGGAGTTCGCTGCTGTTTGCGAATTTGCTAACTGCTTGCTGGAGTTAGCTAGCTAGCTATCATTAACGTTACCTAGCTTGACTGCCAGTGAGCTGTGCTTCAAAAAACTGATTTGTATAATTTCTCTAGGAAATGTAACTGTGCTGACAGCGTATAAATGGCCACGCACTCGGTCGTTAGACTGTCATTTGCTATACAGCTGAGAGTAATCAGATAGCCGAACTTTGGCTAAACGTTAGCTGTTAGCTGCTCTGCCACACAGCTCAGTTTGATGTTGTTGTCGGTGTAACGTTAGTTAATAGTGCTGAAAGATGTCAAGAAGACAGCAGCAGCAAGACACGTATAACGTGAACTAAGACTGTCAATGTTATTTAACTGCTCGGGTACTGTCTGATAACAGAAGCCACGCTTGCTCACTTCCTTCACTACCATTCATAACTCACAATGCTTATGAAATTCATGTGCTCCCCGTGAACTACTTCATCATTATTGTTTTCCAGTATTAGCTAAATAACACAATTAGGCTTTTTGATATTTATACTGCTTTTTGAACAGTAGAAAATGACTCGGTGATGTCAAAATGAAAAACTGTCTCTTAAAGACAATAATTACGGTACCCCCTTCCTCTCTCATGTAGAATGTAGGCACACACACACACTTGGCAGCAACTAACGTCACAGTACGTTACAGCCTTGACTGGAGTGGCTGTAGCTTTGCACATTAGGGCACTCCAGATCCCTCCCCACCATTCGTCTTTGCATAACTGTTTAAGATCTGTCAAGTTGCATTAGTTATGCCACAAATTGGGGCGGCTGTGGCTCAGCAGGTAGAAGGGGAAATTTCGATACCCGGCTCTAAATGTCATTGAATAAAACACCGAACCCCAAGTTTTTCCCTCTGGTTAGGCTAGTGTTTTGCCTGGTATCTTGCTGCCAATGGTGTTTGTGAGTGAATGGGAAGTAAATTGTAAAGCGACTTGGATTAAAGTGGTATATAGATGCAGTCCATTTAGATTTTTGATTGGATTTAACTGTGGTTTAAGTTAGGGTTGCAGAATATTTACAAAATGTGATATTGCGATATAGATTATGAATATTGCGATATAGATATTCATTTTGATATTTTTTTAACATGTAAAATTACAAAAGTTATGGGAAAACGCATAAAAATAGATTCATAACAAATAAAACAAGTTTTCTTACAACACAAGGTTTATTTCAACTGGCTGTCATATTGGACTGGTCCAACATTTTAAAATAAATAAGGACCATGTCTACGGAACAGGACGTTTTACTGGTGGTACAGTATAAAATATATAAATAAAGAGAACAGGACACAACTTTTCTTTTGCTTCTCTGATTCATTCCGTTTAGTTGTCTCTATCTATTTCTTGATTTACACTGTCACTCTGTTGAAATATGCACACACATGGTACGCAACATAGGGTTTGTCACGTAGTGGCCCCGTGCGCTGACGTGTACTAACATGTGCAAGTGGCACGGTAACTGGCCAATGAAACAGGATCATTATAGCGTTTCAAGCGGGCTCTAAATCAAACACAACTAAGCCACACAGTCAACGGACGGGACGCAGCGCTCCACAATATAAACAAAATATTGCAAATATTGCAAACCCTTTCGTTATAATATTGCACAACGTGATATTGCGATAACGATATTGAGTCGATATATCATGCACCCCTAGTTTAAGTGTGTGCCCACTCCACATAAACATTGTTGTTGTGAGGCGAGTTTTCTGTTGCTATGGCTTTGTGTTTGGTATTGATGTCTTCGGGGAAACAAGATTTTCTCCCGTCCCAATATGTAAAAGCCCTCATTGTGTTTCTGGGTAAACTTGGCGAGTCACTGAAATGTTAGTTTTGGTTTAATGTTAGAGTAAAGCCAGGCGTCCTTAACTGCCAGACTTTGCAATGCATTTTGATGTGACATTGTCTTACACACAAAAACAACGCTTTTGCAGGTGAGGGGTTAACCTGGTACAGATAAGCTTTGACACATTTGTTTGTACAGTAACATCATGCAAAGGAAGTTAAAGTTATAATAATAAAAACAATTCCAATAAAAAAAATATCAGTACTTTCCTGTAAAACGAAATGTCTGATATGCCTCAGTTCAATAGCAGAATCTACATGTTGCACCTACGATCATGTTAAATAAATGATGATAATTCGGTTAATCGCGGTCTTCATGATTAGCTAATCGCATTCATTCAAATCTCGATTTCGATTTGAAAACGATTAATCTTTCAACCCTACTACAGCTACAGTGGGACGGCTCGGTTGGAAATGTAGACGTAGTCATACTGTACTTTCATATAACCAGGTAGCTTCACGTAACTTAATGTACGGCCCTATGGAATCTGTCTTATAGCTTTTTTAAATTCTCAATTTCACGATTCCGTCCATGATTCTGTTATCACAGAAACTATTGGGCTCTATAGTAATGCTGCCATCAGTCTGTGGCTGGCCCCCGTCGGGCCCTAGTCAAAAAAATACACACTTGCCACCAGGCTAAACAACTTTTCTGGGGGAAACCCTGAAAGCATTTTATATGGCATGATGAAATCACTTTCTATTTCAAATGTTTTTGAAATCTCATAATATAAACATATTATGTAGTGTTTGTCTGCGTGGAGAAATGTTTGGTTGTGTCTGTGTTGCAGGAGACGTGGTGGGCCTTGCTGCTGTTGTCCTCGTTGCCTCTTGTCCGGCCCTTCTATGTTCCCGGGGTTGCTCCCCGGGACTTCCACGAAGGTGACACAGTAGATCTCAAGGTAAGAGTCAAATTCATTTAATCAACATTTCATGGATTAGCAGGAACGTTTTGTTATGTGCG
Source organism: Sander lucioperca (assembly GCF_008315115.2). NCBI lineage: Eukaryota > Metazoa > Chordata > Actinopteri > Perciformes > Percidae > Sander > Sander lucioperca. The sequence continues at coordinate 17,132,564 of NC_050184.1, forward strand.
TACAGTGTTTAGCACCTAGGGCTGGGCGATATGGAGAAAATCAAATATCACAATATTTTTGACCAAATACCTCGATATCGATACCGCAACGATATTGTAGTGTTGACTATTGGTGCTTTCACAAAATATTCACACAATGAGATTTTTGATAAATAATCTTCAGTAATGTGGATGCAATGACTAAGTGGGTAAAGGTAAATAATAGAACAGCTACAACAGTCTGGTAAGTTCAGAAAAGTACATCACTTCACTGTAATGCAGCCTTTAAAACCAGGAAAAGACAACACTTATGCCATATTACGATATCCAAAATCCAAGACGATATCTAGTCTCATATCACGATATCGATATAATATCGATATATTGCCCATCTCTATTAGCACCATTGCCTTACACCATGAAGATCTGTGGTTTTAACCTAACTGTGGCCTTTCTTTGTGGAGTTTTTCTGATCTTACCATATTCATGGTAGTGTCCACCTCCCTACACCAAAAACGTGGATATTAGGTTGCTTTCACATCTGTAGTTTCGGTCCATTCTGGTCGAGACCAGGGAATGAAATGGATCGCTGCCTTTTTAGTTCTGCTCCGTTTTAATTTTCCCACCTACTTATTTCCGAAAAGCCAAGAACTGTGTGCATTAAAATGTACAAACTAACAGGAAACCCATTAGTCGGACAGGTGACTTTCATCAGAATCAGAATCAACTTTATTGGCCAGGATTGCGTAAACAAACAAGAATTTTGACTCCGTTTAATCTTTGCTCTCAAAGTACAACACTCACTTAACATATAAAGAATAAAAACAGAAAGGACAGTAAGAAATGTAAAAATACTCTTAAGTGTACAGTATAACAATACAATAGAATTTACAATTTTACAAAAGATATACAAAAGAGAGGGAAGGAATAGTGCAATATCAGTCAGTATAGTCTGAGATTTTAGGATTTAAATATGAATACAGTGCAAGGCAGATCAGTGCAATGGTAATATATTAATACCAATATTGTAATTGTAGGATTGAAATAGACATGAGGTAGATGAGAACAGTGATGATTGACTTTGTTCAGTGTAAGGGTGGGGGCTATTTCTGAGTGTTCAACAGAGTGACTGCTTGGGGAAAGAAGCTGTCTCTGTGTCGGCTGGTTTTGGCGAACAGTGCCCTGTATCGCTGACCAGAGGGAAGGAGTTAGAACAGTTTGTGACCAGGATGTGAGGGGTCTGCAGAGAGTTTTCTGCCCTTTTCCTGTCCTGGATGGAGGGAAGGTCAGCTCCAATGATCCTCTCTGCAGCCCTAATTGTCCGTTGCAGTCTGGCCCTGTCCCGTTTGGTGGCTGACCCAAACCAGACAGTGATGGAGGTGCAGATGACAGGCTGAATGATGGCTGAGTAGAAAGTGGTCAGCAGCTCAGCAGTGCTACATGGATCGGTTTGACTGTCAGCTTTGAAACTGACTTGGAATTACTTTATCTACATTTAAAAAACACTGGTGATATTTTAAGCGACACTAAATGTAACAAGGAGAAATATGCATTAAGCTGCAGGTTCCCAACCTGACCGCTTTAGTGTATTATTTGCTGGTATTAGGGTAATCTTTAGTGGGCTTTCATTTGGAATTTTGTCATGCTGAGATTTCAAATGTGTTAGCCTAGTTTAGATGGTAGAGCCTTCAATAGATGGGCCAATAGAAAGTTAGCTTGTGCTTCTGAGTTTTACATCCCTGCTGACTCAGGGAATTGCATCCACGTGGGAGGACGTAAAGGACTTACACAAAAGACTTGTGTATTGCTGTAGTGACACATATATGCTGTACGCGTGAGCCTATTTGGTTTGTGCCAGGAATGTAACTAGTTTTTCCCGTTATTGTATTACTTGGGAAATGGGATGTGAATGATTAAACCCTATTGGTTTACACATTAAAAAGATACAATTATAATAATAGAGATATGGTCACAAAGACATTCACATATCAACACAAATATGTCCCATTCCAGGTGTCCAACAGTCAACACCATCATTTGGAAGTTACTAACGTTTGTTTAAGGTGTTTAACTGGCAGGAAGTTACCTTTTTGTTAACGTTGGTACTGGTTAGAAAGCCCACACCCAAAGTACAGTTTCCACTGTCAGACCAAGTTGTTGTGAGTGTAGTTTTGCATATCACTGTATCTGTGAACCCAGTCAGTAAGTCAGAGCATTTGTTTTTCAGGCAGTGAAGCTGACCAGCTCCCGCACCCAGCTTCCTTATGAATACTACTCCCTGCCTTTCTGTAAGCCAGAGTCTGTTTTCTACAAGGGAGAGAACCTGGGTAAGTGGACTGCTGCTCACACGATGTGTGGTCTGAAAAAGTTTCCTGAAATGTATCACTTAATTTGACTTCATCCTATTCAGGAAAAGCAATCTTAACTTACATTTTGCTACAAAAAAACAAAAAGTAATTCAAACTTTTCAATGTGTTTATTTTTATATATGTATATGTGTGTGTGTGTGTGTGTGTGTGTGTGTATGTGTATATATATATATATATATATATATATATACATATACATATATATATATATACATACATACATACATACATACATATTGATATTTTTCTAATATTTTTTTTTGTAGGTGAGGTATTGCGTGGGGACCGTATTGTGAATACACTCTACGGTGTCGAGATGAACAAGGATAAGAAATGTGAGATGGTATGCAACAAGAAAAAGCTCAGCATAGAAGAGAGCAAGCTGATTGCTGAGCGGATCCAGGAGGAGTATTATGTTCACCTGTGAGCATCCCTTCCTCTCTGTTGTTACCAGGGAACCCTAGAATGCTAATATTGACCTATTGCCAAGAGGAATATATAACAATATTTTTTTTTGTTTAGTGACTCCAGACTCTATAAGTCTAAGGCTAAACAGATTTGTAAAGACATGATTGAAGCAATTCTTCTTCAAGTGTTTTACATAACATAATGTAGTTGGAAGATCTTTTATTTTTTTTGGTTCTCAATCATATCTCTAAGATAAACTGTTTTTTTAGCACTTACATTTTTTTTAAAATGTTAAATATGCAAACCAAAACTGATTGAACACCTCCCTGTGCCTTTCAGTATTGCAGATAACCTGCCAGTCGCCACCAGGTTAGAGTTTTACCCCAACAGAGAGGCACCAGGGGAGGAGGAGCAGAAGAAGGACGTGGTGAAAGATATCCAGTTTGAACATGGCTACAGACTGGGCTTTGTCAACGACAACAAGGTAGATATTATACAGCATCTGTACCTGTCCTGATCATTGACTGTTAATATTAATGGACAAAGCATCCGGTTCGGCGAAATGCTGCAAATGCGGAAGTGCCTTAAACCTGTATTCTATCTGAATTCCAGCAGGGGGCAACACGTGCGGTTGCAAAAGGAGTTCGGTTTCTGTAGAAGTCTATGAGAAAGTGACCCACTTCTCACTTGATTTATTACCTCAGTAAACATCTTCATAATGAGTTTAATTCAATTCATTTCAATTTATTTATAGTATCAAATCATAACAAGAGTTATCTCGAGACACTTTACAGATAGAGTAGGTCTAGACCACACTCTATAATTTACAAAGACCCAACAATTCCAGTAATTCCCCCAAGAGCAAGCATTAGCAGTGGCGAGGAAAAACTCCCTTTTAGGAAGAAACCTCGGACCCAGGCTCTTAGTAGGCGGTGTCTGACGGTGCCGGTTGGGGATGTGATGAACAGTGGCAATAATAGTCACAAAGATAATGGAACAGTGACTACAAGTGGTAGTCGTAGTAGTTAATGTCATAACAGGGCACTGAAGAGCGTTACAGGATGTAGCATGGCACAGCACAGCATGGGCGGGCGTAGCAAGACGCAGACACTTGGCAGGACGCAGCCGGACACAGCTGGACACTGCAGAGCATCGCCGGACACTGCAGGGCATTGCAGAGCGTTGGACCACAGTGACAGCTCCAACCGAGATCGTGGTGCCACCCTAATCCAAGGGAAATGGTTTATGGTCTCAATCGCTAGTTTTAAGTCTTCTGCAACACAGAATGATGTTCCTTTTTGGAATTGTGGTCTCGTTGATTTTAAAATCGGCGATAAAGCAGGGGGTGTTTTAGGGTGTGGCTATGATGTGATTGCCAGTGAAAGTGTGTAAGGTAACGTGGCTCCTCCCTCACTCCTCCCTCTCGTCTAAAATCGTCACATCCGCAACCAGGATGGCTGCGCCCCATAACGGCAAACTCGACGACTCATAGCAGATCTCCACAAACCAATGGGTGACGTCACACATGCTCTGTCCATTAATATTATACAGTTTACGGTCCTGATACATGTCATGTATCAAACGAGCAGTCTCCTTGTATTTTTTTAAGCATACTAATTTTGTGTCTTTCCCCTTCTCCTCTCCCTCAGTTTTATCTGCACAACCATCTGTCCTTCATCCTGTACTACCACAGAGAGAAGCTGGAGGAAGGGGAAGTTCACAATTACAGGGTGGTGCGATTTGAGGTCGTACCCCAAAGTGTAAAAGTAGATGGTAGGTGTCAACGCACTCATTTTGAATAGCTTGATGTTGTGTAATGTTTCTGACCCATGGTGATTAAAGCTACTTGAATAGAAGGAAGAAACACAAGTGTTGCCTCCAAAGGGGCCAGTAGGGGTGTGAATCTTCACTGGTCTCACGATTCTATTAGATTATGATTATCCTGTCAATGATTGGAATCGTTTGGATATCATGATGCGTCACCGCCTCAATATTATTATATATTGCTACGCATGGTTTTCATCGACAAATTCAAGCAGTCAGACATATATGAAATCCCCTTTTTATTGTATCTGCTCTTGAAAAAGACACTTCCCGAATGTAGCGAAATCTGAACACCGCAGACAACAGACAAAAGGCAGAAACATCACAAAATCAGCGAGCGGAACATCTACAAGCAACATCAGTATAATAATCAGCAATAATCGATAATGGTCTGTCACTGCATCGATGCAGACTCGTCCAGGTCCGCATCGCTACACATTGATGCCAGGATTAATTTCAAGGCCCCGAGTGGCCAGTAAAGTAAAAAATTGTTTTTTCGTATCAGTCTTCCTAGAGAGAAACGGAAACAGAAACCTTGCACACTGAGTCCGATGCGTATCAATTAATCCGTTGCGAAAAATTTCGCAAGAAACAATACAAAATGTGACGCTGTTGTGGCTCTGCCTCTCTCTCTCCTTCTCCCTCCTTTCATCCCTCGCTTCTCTCCGTTGACAGTTACCTCTCTCTCTCTCTCTCTGCCTGCGTGTTCCAGCGCTCGGCCCCCCGGCTACCTGAAAGAGTCGCCCTGCCCTCGCTCTCTGTCTCCATCACTACACTGTTGCTCTCCTTTTTCTGTCTGCGTCTCATATTCCCTTCTTCCATTCTCCTCATCATCTTCCTCCTCCTGTATATTACAATCTGACCTGTTGACAGACTATCTGAGTTATGAAATGATGCACTCTGCTGGCATCTTTCTGTGCTGCATTTCTGGATAGGCTCATACCTTCTCCTTGTCAAAACACATGAAAATGTTTGCTACGGAATGCGAAAAAAAAAATTGAACCCGTTCCGATTATTTTTTTATTTTATTTTTTTATGATGGACGGAATCTTCAGAGGCAGTGTCCAGTGTGTAAACATGATTGACACAGCGTTAGGTCGTATTTATTTTTTCAGTGTGCAAGGACCTTTAGTGTTTGTCACGTAGTATTTGACCAGCATACTTCCCCTTGTAGTATTCAAAGGTCATTTAATACTTTTAGTTTTTCTTTTATTAACATGTTTAGGCTCGTATTGTGGATGTGGTGTTGTGCTTTTTACCAACCCAGCCTTAAGCCTTGAAGTTCAGGATGTTTGCTAGAAAAACAACAGTGTTCAAATGACAAATGATTTATAAAACTGTACTGTAGTGTAGTGAACTGTAGAGTCCCTCGCTTCTTGTAATGCTTCCTCTGTATTTATTCTCAGATCTGAAGGCTGAGGAAAGTAAGAAGACTTGCACCTTGCCCGAGGCCAGTGGCTCTTCGCCACAGGAGATTGACCCGACCAAGGAGAACGAGGTCCTCTTCACCTACTCTGTCCACTGGGAGGTCAGTGATTGCTGCATTGACTCTCAAGTGCTTTTATATATTACAGGCACCATTCACCATTCACACACATTATTACACTGTGGCCAAGGCGACTGTTCGAGGCGATTGTTAGGCAACGGCTCTCCCAACCGATCCACAGCTGTGAATAATTTTGTAAAACCACCCAAATTGCTGTATTTAACAAAGGATTAGTTTGAAATTAAAACATGTTAATTCATTTTTATCTATGTGATCATGTGATGTCAGGGCTTTCTCTCTGTGGTTCCCTTTAGACCGGGGGTGTCAAACTCAACTTCACTAAGGGCCACACTGGAAAAGGAGAATCGCATCAAGGGCCAGACATATAGAGTGTATTTTCATGCTTTTATTTCGAAAAAGTCAAATATCTTTGACTGTGTTATTCCATGTCTCATATAGTCTTCTCACTTACAGTTTGGTCCACATAAAGCCCTAAAAAGGCAGCAAATAGTTCCTTAGAAATCTTATAATTTAGCAAATCAAGCAAAACAAAGATTACATTTTAAAAGTCGACTCACAGCAACCTGTTTCCCAGCTTTAATTTTGAAAACTCTGCTACAATAGAAAATGTGTAACGGTCCAAATACTTACAGATTGCAGTTGGAAATGTTCAGGTTCATTCATTTCAAAGCAACAAGGTCGGGTGATAAAATTCAGGTTTTTTTCCCCAGCAGGGTCAGTTTCCCAGGTTGAGGGGTTGAATAAAAGCTAGATAAATGTAGAGGAAGGACTGCTGAGCTTCTTATCTCCTCTGTGCAGGAGAGTGAGGTCAAGTGGGCGTCTCGATGGGACACGTACCTGACCATGAGCGATGTCCAAATTCACTGGTTCTCCATTGTCAACTCTGTGGTGGTCGTCTTCTTCCTGTCTGGTATGTTATATCTTTGGCGAATCCAGCTCGGCGCAACTGCCACCTCTTGAATGTCCATATCAACACAAGAAAGTACTGTAGGCCATCAGGCCCATGGCAGAAAATGAGTGAATACAAATTTAATGTCAAACATGGCCATGAAATTGTAACACATAGTAGGGCTGGACGATTTTGGCTAAAATCATAATCACGATTAATCGAACAAGTTACCTCAATTACGATTATTGAACGATTATTTTACTTTTTTTTCTTTCTTATACTGTAAATATGTTCACGGTTATTTTTTCTAATGAAAGAGTGCATAATCCTATCTTTGTGATTCTAAAATAAGGAAACAACACACAGATAAGCAATTGATAACAACTGAACTGAAATCTACAACAGTAGATTTTACAATGAAATAAAAACGTCTTATAAAAAAGTTTTATTGTGAAAAAAAAGTTTCCTAAAAATGTAGAAAATAAATAATAAATGTCCATCTGTGGTTAACTGTCTTTTCGGAGTTAAACTCCACAAGCGTGTCCTGCGGCTCGCCGGCCGTCTCACACACACACACACACACACACACACACACACACACACACGTCCACAGCGCTGCAGGCAGAGGCGGGGTCTATTCCGAGTATAATAAAGCCCAGTCTGTGTTGAGTAAAACATTACGTGAATTACTACGAGAATGGACGTGCATTTAATATAGGAAAAGTGCACAAGTATTAGCATAATTTGTTGTTGTTGTATGTGGCGCTACAGTCTAGTGACGATGCTATGAAGACCGTTGCCGTGCTTGCGTCGCTCCCTTACCCCTCCTACCAGTCCCTATGGCCACTTGGCCAGTGGGAATGCAAACGGGAAAAAAGATTTTGGGGGAGAGTAGTTCTTAGAACTGCTTAGAAGTGTACTTTACCTCTAAAAAGTACAAGTACTATCCGATCGGAAAGCACCTATGGTCGCAGACTGGACGGGGCGGAGTCACGTGACTACACACGCGGCGGCCGTAATGTTTTAAGGGGAAAGTACATTAACACACAGTGGGCGGCCGCGGAAATATTAATAGGATTAAAAGACCGAAATAACCGACTTGGTAAAACTACGTCGGTTATAGGCTCTGAATTTCGGTTACGATTATTTTTCGATTAATCATCCAGCCCTAACACATAGCATCGGCCTTGTGCTTTGTTTACACTTCTCTGGAAACTCTTGAAACATTTAAAGCTTGTAAAAGTGATGTAAGTCTATTAGGGGTGTCACGATTCTCCAAATCCTCGATTCGATTAAAAATTTCGGTTCTAAGGTCACGGTTCGGTTCGGTTCGATTCTCGATTTTTACATTTATTTTTTTCAAAGGTCCCATGGCATGTAAATGTCACTTTATGAGGTTTTTAAACATTAATATGCGTTCCCCCAGCCTGCCTACGGTCCCCCAGTGGCTAGAAATGGCGATAGGTGTAAACCGAGCCCTGGGTATCCTGCTCTGCCTTTGAGAAAATTTATGAGGTCATAAGGGGAAAGGTTACCTCCCCTTTCTCTGCTTTTCCCGCCCAGAGAATTTGGCCCACCCATGAGAGAGAGAGAGACATCATGGCTTTCAAACGAGCAAAGTGGCAGTTGGTCAACTATTACTATAAGCATGTGGTTGTTGTTACATATTCTGTCCACTAGAGGGACTTCCAAAATTAGCCTGGCCTTGAAGGGGGCCTACGTCACAGCGCATTGCTTTTCCGACACACCGCTCTCTGTTTACATTAATTTCCCACCACAAGCACACAGTGGCACGAATCAACAGAGAACTCTGTAATGAAGCATTATCTAACAAGTGTAGTGAAGCAGCTCTGTTGTAAAGGCTAACAGTGCTCGGTTAGCACAATGACATCATGTTAGAAAGCAGAGCCGATACGATTTGTCAAAAAATAAAGTAACAACAGTGTTAGCCACGATGCTAACAGCATTGATACTAAGCCAAACGGTGCCGTCGCTGCTATCGAACATTGTCACTCACTGGAAATCGAAAATACTTCCACACCAGCAAAAGAGTGAAAGAGGAGGGAGTTCAAGTTCTGTCCATGGGTCTCCTGCATCTGCAGTTGCCGTGCTATCTTTTGACTGGCTGTAGCTAAGTTAGAAGAGTTTGACTCCATTTTTCCACAAGTTCGACATTGTGACTTAATTTCGGTCGATTTCGAATTAAAATGGAAATCGTGACACCCTTAAAATCTATATATTATGCAATATGTACTAAATCTATAGTTTTATCACAGAATGGAAAATGTTGATGTCTGTCTTTCGAACTGACTGACATCCTTCTCGTTTCCCGCCTTTTCCCTTTCAGGTATTCTGAGTATGATCATTATCAGGACCTTGAGGAAGGACATTGCTAACTACAACAGAGAGGATGACATCGTAAGAAAATACACACCGACAAGTCCTTTGGGGAAAGAACGCATGTCTTTGAGAAATTGCATAGAATGATTTGATTTAAGTGTAACTGAAATCAACTTGGGCTCTTGACGTTTAATAAATCGGTATATTCCAGGCACTTGACCACACTTTTCTCTACTTATCTCTATCCCTATCTAACCAGGAGGACACCATGGAGGAGTCAGGATGGAAGAATGTCCACGGTGATGTCTTCAGGCCGCCTCAATATCCCATGATCCTCAGCTCTCTGCTGGGCTCAGGGATCCAGCTCTTTTGCATGATCCTCATCGTCATCTGTGAGTTGGTTTTCTTTTTTCTCTGGCGCTGGCAAGTGCTTCATCCTGTGGGCTTTGTTTCTATGGCAACGGCATTAACGTTTTCTCTGGCCTGTCTCTTCTCTTTGCCCTTTTGCGCTTTCTTCCTCTATTTTGCAATCCGCTCCATCTACTTCTTGTCATCTGTACGCAGCCTGTAAGCGTTGTGTGACCGTATTAATCATCCGTGCCAAACAGTCGATGCAAAGAGTTTGCAAAAAAGATGGAGCCCTCTGAAAAGAAAGATGCTGCACTCAGAATAAAACGCTACGTGGACACTCGTAGCCTTAGACCACGATGTTCTTTTCCCATCATGTATTCACAGGATAAAACATGAGGTAAAATTGGGTCAAAGGAATGTTCCCATGGTGCTAGGGCTCACATTCAGCAACAAATTCAAATTCAGCAGCAAAAATAAGTATGTGAAAGGCCAAAATATGCAGAAACAAACAATGAAATGCGTCTGCAGCACATGGACAACCGCTCGACGGGCTTTGTCTGAAGGAGTACAAAGGTCATAACGTTAACATGCATACAAATACATTTGATTGCTTCGAAACCAAAATTAGTTCAATGTGTCTAAATTAGAGATGGTCCGATACCATTTTTTGCTTCCCGATACCGATTCCGATACCTGAACTTGCGTATCGGCCGATACCAAGTACTGATCCGATACCAGTGTGTCATGTATTTTATGTTTTAACAAGTGTTTACTACTATCCCTGTATGGATGTGATATGATTTCTATCTTTGTTGTCGGTCTGGCTCAGGTTAAACTCTTTGTGAAGCATGAACAAACACAAACAATGAACGCCACAGAACTTTCTTTTATTATCCAGTTTGACAGTCAGTTATAACGGAAAAAGAACATAAACTACTTTAACGTAGATTTTCTTTAGGGCTTTATTACTTGGTATCGGATCGGTGCATAAACTCCAGTACTTCCCGATACCGATACCAGCATTTTAGGCAGCATCAGAGCCGATACTGATACTGGTATTAGTATCGGAACATCTCTAGTCTAAATGATTGAGAAGTTCTATGCTTCATGTTCACCAGACTACTCCAGTTACCTCATGTGTTGTTTGACATTAGATGTAATGAGTCATTGTCCAGAAGAATGTGTGAGAGTCTAAAATCACATTGTCAATGTTTATTTTATAACTTTAAATGATTTTGCTAAATAAGATGAATAAATAAATAAAAAAAAGCTGCATCCCAATTTCTTGGCCGGCGCAGTGACTTCCTGGAGTCTTGTCATCACAGTGAGGTTGCCAGGCAACCAGAGGAGACTCCCAAGAATTCACTGGCCCGTTTTTTTTATTATTATTATTTACATGGGATCTCCAAAATTAGGTTACTGCGGAAAACTGGAAATATACAGATGACTTAAATTTGTGTAACACAGTGCGCAATTGTCATTGCAATCTGTGAAATGTTCTAACCACCGCGTGCTCCGCTGTGTATGTCCTAGTTGTTGCCATGTTGGGCATGCTGTCTCCATCCAGTAGAGGAGCCTTGATGACCACTGCCTGCTTCCTCTTCATGTTCATGGGGTAAGAGCCATATTCATCCTTCTAATCCTCATGTAGAGAATCCCAAAGACTCAGGAATTGAGCTATTTTCAAATAGTGCATTTCTTTGATGTTACACTGCTTTTTTTCCAGTGTATTTGGTGGCTACTTTGCTGGCAGACTGTACCGTACACTGAAGGGCCATCGGTGGAGGAAAGGAGCATTTTGTGTAAGTCAATAATCAACTAAAGCTCTCATCACTCCTGCGTTAGTATATCTGCTTATTTTGAAATGCTATATACCCAATGTTTGTTTTGAGTTCTGCAAGCAAGGCAGCTTGATAAATGACTTCTATGTATCTGGCTGCTTTTTTGATTGGTTAAACGTTTTATCTGTTGTAATTGAAATGTTATTGTCTAATTGCATTTATTTATTTATTGATCCCCAGTGGGGGAATTACAATTTACACTCTGTTTGTTAGAAATCACTACACACGGGCCTGAAATACACACACGTGCTCAGGACCTATTCATGCACAAATGGAGCGATGTCAGTGAGTGGGCTGCCAGTGCTAGACCAGAGCCCTGAGCGGTTGGGGGGGGTGCTCAAGAGCACCTGGCAGCGCCCAGGAGGTGAACTGGCATCTCTCCAGCTACCAATCCACACTCTGTACTTTGGTCCGTACTGGGACTTGAACCGGCAACCCTCCGGTTCCCAACCCAACCACCCTACGGACTGAGCTACTGCCACCCCAATGCTGTGCGCACGGCCCCATTATGAATCAGGGTCTCCCTCAGTGGGCCCCAAGTTTAAAATAAAAGAAGTGTTGCTGTGAACAGAGAGGCTTAGGTTGTTTGTTTTGTCTCCCCTGTAGACAGCAACGTTGTATCCTGCCGTTGTTTTTGGAATCTGCTTTATCCTCAACTGTTTCATCTGGGGAGAGCACTCCTCCGGGGCAGTGAGTATCATGACATAGAAACACCTTATTTAAAATGTATGCACTCAGTGAACATTCATAGCAATTTAGGGAACAAGCCAGCTAGAAGGATAATTACATTATTGTAATATAGGGGTGTAAGAAAAAAATCGATACACTTGAGTATCGCGATATTTTATTTTGCAATACTGTATCGATTTTCAAAAAGGCAATATCGATTTTATTTTTATTAAACGTTCAAAAATATTCATGTAAGACAGTGGTTCATGTTTATGTTGTACTGCTAGATGGCTATGCTGAGACACACCACTAGTGTCCTTGCCTAACAGTGCCTAGCAGTGCCTGACGTTTTGCTAGAAGCTAACAATGTAGCTATGGCTGAACTTTGGCCTACTTTAGCATATAAACATTAGCTCACTAAGAACCTGTGAACCACAATCCCAAACTGGCAGTTTGATTTTCTGTGTACTGAATTGTTTCCCTAAAGTAAACTTCTTTGACTTTTATGAACATCATGTCTTTTTTTAAAGATTAGTTTTTCTAAAATTATACTTTAAAAAAATCCCAATATATTGCCTTACGCACAGTAACGAAATATATTGCAATATATTGAATCGTGACCCATGTATCGTGATACGTATCGTATCGTCAGATTCTTGCCAATACACAGCCCTATTGTAATAGTGACGTTAATATACCAGTTGTAACAGATCACTTGTAAAACTTCGTTTTAAAGGAAAGATTGACCCTAAATCACTTTTAGCATATTAAAGTGAGACTATGTAACTTTTGAGAAAAGAAATATCAAAAATAATTTTCCACTTACAAATACAGTCACATGGATTATTAAACATCTTCCTTTATTTCTTGTGTCCCTGCTGTCTTCTCTTACCACTCTAGGTTCCTTTCACCACAATGCTGGCCCTGCTGTGTATGTGGTTCGGTATCTCCATGCCCTTGGTCTACCTGGGCTACTACTTTGGCTTCCGCAAACAGCCGTATGATAACCCAGTACGCACCAACCAGATCCCTCGGCAGGTCCCAGAGCAGCGCTGGTACATGAACAAGTTTGTAGGGTGAGTGTTTAAACAGTCTGCTTTTAATCTGTGGCCATTTACTGGGATGGCTGACGTTCTGTATTGTAGGGTTTAAAATGTTGAGTTAAGGCATGCTTTCTTGAGATCAAAATGTTTTGTTTTCTCTCCACTAGGATCCTGATGGCCGGGATCCTGCCATTCGGTGCCATGTTCATCGAGCTCTTCTTCATCTTCAGTGTGAGTACAACTGCTCTGCTCTAAATGTGTAGTGATCGATTCAAAAGCCAGATCACCTCTTCTTTCAATGCTGTACAACTGTTTGTGTGTGTTTTCGTGTTTTCATGTTGTAGCCTAAGAAACGCGTGACATCACTTAGAGCACCTTTACTACAGATCGAAATTTCCTAAAATTGTCTAAAAGTGTATTAGATGAAGTCAGTGGCCTAGTCCTCACACAATGTGTGTGTGTGTGTGTGTGTGTGTGTGTGTGTGTGTGTGTGTGTGTGTGTGTGTGTGTGTCTCGTTGTTTGTGTCTCCACCTACAGGCCATCTGGGAGAATCAGTTCTATTACCTCTTTGGCTTCCTGTTTCTGGTCTTCATCATCTTGGTGGTCTCCTGCTCTCAGATCAGCATTGTAATGGTTTATTTCCAGCTCTGTGCAGAGGTAAGTTCATTTAGGCTAGGTGTGAATACACATGAAAGTGCTGCATTTCACTACTTTATAAAGCATTGGTAAATAATTTATTAACAACATATAGAGAAAGATTTCACCGCTCTCCCTTTACTTGTATTGAAGGTGCCTCCGCGTCAATTTCATCTGCTAGCAACAACAGAAAAATGCCTAAAAGCTGCTGTATGGCTATATTCACTACCAACAGGGAAAATAAAGTTTAGTTAGTTAATAAGCTGCTGACCTGAAAAACTGAGCTTTTATGAAGACAAAAGTGAACACAGACGGGAGGAAGAAGCAGAGAGACTGTGGGAGCCTGACACTAAGCTAACATTATCTCCGACGTTACGTTTGCAGCAAGCATTTTGTTACCAAGTCGAATTTCCAAATGGCAGTTTAACGGCGGATTTCCACCAACTGTGGAACGGCTGCAGGTCGGCTCCGTGCTCCGCCGTCCTTCAATACCCACCAGGTCCGGATTTGTTGCGGAACGGCTGCGGCCATGACTGACAGCTGAAGTCACGAGGACCCACGAGATCATTCATGTATGATCGCGCGATATAACAGGATGTAGTTTCTATAAACAGAACCACAAAACCAACAACAGTTTGTTTCCATCCTGTCTCCTCCCATTATGACGTTTTCAAGGTATAGTGCAGGGAAATATGATCCGCCGTGAGCACGGTCTATTTTATTTTGAAAATTAACCAGATGTTTTATTTTGTTTCTATTCTGCTCGACTTCCTGTCCCGCACAATCTGCCCTGTGCTAAATTGCTGCGGAACTCTCCGGCATCCGGCAAAAATAGAAGCTCTGCGTATCGGCTCCGGAGGGCTGCGGATCGCCGGAGCTGGGACGGAGTCAGAACGCAGCCGCATTGACTTTAATGAAAACCTATTGACTCCGCAGCAGTTCCGGAGCGGATCCGCAGCCGTTGCGCAGTTGGTGGAAATTGGGGGTTAGCCTAACTATATGTCTGTAAGTTAAGCTAACATACGTAATGTCGGACGTAACGTTAGCCTAGCGTCTTAGGATCCCACAGTCTCCATTCCTCCTGCTGATTCCTCACGTCTGTATCCACTTTTATCTTCATGAAATCTCAGTTTTTCTGGTCGGCAGCTTATACAAACTCAAGTTATGGTTTTTTCAGCTTTTAGACCTGTTTCTGTTGTTTGCTAGCAGACGAATTAGACGAGGAGGCACCTTCAGTCATTGGAGAGGAAGAGTTCTTTTCCCCTCCGGTGGGGGCAGGACTTAAATGTGCTCTCTCTATAGAGGGTTTTCACGACGCGTCATCAGACCCGAAGTCGCCATGTTGGAGGTACTCTGCATCACAGCAAAGCACAGGCACTGAAATAGATCCCAAAAGTCGTCAAGGAAAATGGTTAATTATTGCCGTGTTTTAGTTTGTACCAATAGGTCAGACCGAGAAAAACATTTGGAATCGACTTTTTTATCGACTTCCAAAAGTTATTAAAAACCAGGGAGAGGAATTCCAGAAGTTATCAGAGGAAAGGAGGCGCTTTTGGTTGGCAAAGCTCAACCAGGATCTACGAGGGAAAAATCTGTCTTATTCGGTCTTTGAAATGGAAAAAAAAAACGTTATTGCATTACTTACTTTGGCTTCACAATACATTGGTCATAATGACTTGGTACTGCGTCTCCCTCACCCATCCACACGCCATCTGGTTATAGGCCTCCAAACCTTTGTAGGATCTAAGGTCTTCCGCTGTGTATGGGCTCTGCGAGAAAACCAGGTAGTTGACTATATCGGGATATGCAGCTGAAGGAAGAATCACCGGGTCGTCATGGATCCAAGAAGAGGGAGCCAACTTTTAGGGATCTTCACTACTAATAAACCGTAATTTCTCGAAATATCGTGCCTTTTCTTGTGGTCCAAGTCCTTCCCTATATGCCTTTGTATCTTGGATGCGTTTTGATGAGCTTTTCAAAGTAGAGTATCCAAAGCGCACATTACTCCGTTCAGTTGTTTACCCCGAGTGCCTCCAATATGGCCGCGCATCCAGGTTACCGCCCAGAACGTCACGTCAGTTAGACAGTAGGACTTGCAGTGTGAGGGAAGTGATGCAGTGCTTTATAAAAGTTTCTCCTCAGTGTTGGATAGTGTCATTTTCTGTGTGTATGTGTTGTGTGTTGCCAACATTATCCAGCAGTAAACCTACCTACTGCTTCTGCCTGAACCATAGCTGCATCATCTGTTTTTTTCCGTTTCTCCCTTCGACCAGGACTACCGGTGGTGGTGGAGAACCTTTCTGGTTTCAGGAGGCTCGGCGTTCTACGTCCTCATTTACGCCGTCTTCTACTTTGTCAACAAGGTAAAGGCCCTGAGGCGGTTTGAGACATTTCAGTCAACAGGATCTTCTTTGATTCCACTGCAGCCAAGAAGATGGCAGCTGAAGAAATCAATGGGTTTTAATTGGACATACTATTATTACCTGTAGTAATCTTTGAAATGATGGCACATGTTGTCACGTGAGTTTGTCTTAATGGCACTCATTGAATGAAATAATTAGTATCTCTGATACATCATCAGGATTAGTTTGAGTTAGGCCCGAGACTTCAAATATTTGATAGAAAACCTGCATTATGAACTAGATGCATTGGTTTTGAAAGAGGAGGGCATTTAACAAGAAGACTGCGGTATTATGTTGCATTATGGGAAATGTGTTTTTGAAGTTTGACTCATGAGTCACTTTTTCAGACATGCACCTCGTTGTGTAAATGTGATGGCAAGTTATGTTTCAGTCCACTGTCTAAATAAGCACCTAAGACCCAAAACTTAACTTCTTGTCATTCTGTGTCTGGCTTAATAAAGTAGATTTATTTAGTAAATAATGAAATTGATGGGGGATTAAAGATCCCCTAAATACATTTCATGAGTGATAATGGTTTATCACCTTGTTGGAAATCTCAATCTATTTGTTCGCCATTATTCAAAAAGTCCTGAATCTATGAATATTTAACTGAATTATATTATATTCTTCTGCTTGACTAAAAAGTACACTGGAGGCAATTCCACAAAATCCTGGTTGTAAGTGCATGTGTTGAGTTTTAAGGTGAGACGGATGTGAAAACGGCTTTCTAGTGTCCAACTCTGCACACACATCACGCTGCACAGTGAAGCTCAAACCTCCAACTGAAGTAACACGACGAAAACCACATTTTTGAGTGGTGGGCGTCTTGCTTCGATTGCAACGTGAGATGTGAAAGCCATCAGGGATGCAGCTTGTTAATAGGGTTGGGTTTCTACGCAACCGGTAAGAATCAGACCGGATTAGACCGTAAATTTCGGTTCCTCATTTCGGTTCCACTTAATGTGTCGACTGAAATATTTTCCCCCTGTCACTCCGAAACAGACGTAAAAACATCACACTTTTCTCCGTTAACTAGCTACCGTAAATGTAGGCTACTTTTAAAATGCCATATTTACCCTCTGGGCTCACCAAAACGGACGTAAAAGCATATTAACCATTCACTCTACGTGATCGCCATTAAACATATTACATCTTTGATGTAATTTTTCAGTTTTTCAAGAATCTGTTTAGGAATTGTTTTAAAAGTACCGGTTCGGAATCGTGAAAATACAAACGATACCCAACCCTACTTGTTAAAGAAGAGAAACACTCCTCTCTCCTCATGCCATTACCTGGCAGCTGTTCTCAGCGGCGACACCGCTCCTTCTCGCGCACCATGTGCAAAATTTCACGGGAGTCTTCTGGCTCTTTCTGTAACTGTTCTCTTATGTCTGAATAAAACCAAAATAGGGTTGGGTACCGTTCACATTTTTTTCGGTACCTGAAATTTGGTTCCGGTACCCGCAATAGAAATCAGGTTACCTTGCCTTAAAACCTCCAGCCTGTCAGTCTATCACCAGGGCATAGAGAACACTGGTGTGCCTGCGTGGCCCAGAGGAAGTGTAACTGCACCGCGGTCGCCCTAGGCTCACCATTAATATTATATTGCAGCGAACGCTGTCTGTGTGGGGTTTTGAAAAGTGTAACGACACTCGCAACCACTTAACCGGCATTGCTGTGACGTTAACAAACGTGTGTGTGTGTGTGTGTAAAATATTGCACCTTTTCATTTAACGTGAATCGGTGCTCGGTAGTACCGACGTAATTCGGTCGGTCCCCAAAAAAAGTACAGAAACAAACATTAACATAATGGAGACCTCTGTCTAAATGAGATATATATATATATATATATATATATATATATATATATATAGCTTGATGACATCTGCAATGTAATGTATTCCGTGTCCTTAAAGTCAGAATATCTCGTCCTCTGCTGATTTGATTTTTTAAAATCTCTTGCAAGTCTGCCAACTTAATAGAAAGTGAATGGCAAAAAAAACCCTAAATAAGATGGCAAATGAACAGCGCATTGAAATTGATTCCTCTTCTCTTCATTTCTCCCCAGTTGGACATTGTGGAGTTCATCCCCTCCCTCTTGTATTTCGGCTACACGGCCCTGATGGTCCTGTCGTTCTGGCTGCTCACGGGCACGATCGGCTTCTACGCAGCCTACATGTTCATCAGGAAAATCTATGCTGCAGTCAAGATCGACTGAGTCGTTACTGTCACTGCTGTTGTCTTTTTTTTTTTTTTTTTTTTTCTTTTTTTTTTGATGGTTGTTACTTTATTTTTGTCCCATTCAGTTTTTTTAATGTATATATTTTTTAATTCTTCATGTCAAACAAGCACTGACTTGTGTGTAGGGGGGATCAAGAGGGGTTCTTTTTATGGTGCAACAGCCCCACCCACTGGCCTCATGGGAAAGAACAGCAAGATGGCAGAGCTAAACCCTCTCTCTCTCTCTCTCTCTCTCTCTCACTCTCTCTCGCTCTCTCTCCTCCCCCCTCCCCTCCCCTCCTTTTTCCAGGACAGAGACTCAGAGGGAATTCTCCTCTGATGGACGGTTAATGTCTCCTGCTGTTTTCACCTTGCACACAACACAGTGGGCCAAAGCTTGTCCAACGACGGTTTATGCACATTTTTGTTTTTGTCTTTTCATTTGTTATGAGTCTAACTTATCCAGGTTTTTATTTTCATTTTGTCTGACCTAATTTCTTTCAATTATCTTCTGCGAAGCTACTTCATCTGATTTTCTTACATACGTTTTTGTCTTTCCTCTTTCCAATGTCTCTGTTTTTTTTTTTTAAAATATCACTTTGGTTTCATTTCAGAGACTTTTTGAGATCAGGGAAGGATTGGGGGAGTCTCAACTGTGGTTATGGTGTTGACTTTGTTGTGTTGAACTGATATGGATGGAAATCATGCTGGGCAGTTCTACATTGTAACGGAACAGAAAGGATAAATTAAATGTTGTGTTATTTTTACTCTAGTTTCCATGTCCTGGTGTGACCATGTTAACCACAACTGTAATCAAGATATTTCGCTTCTCCTTCCAAAACAATGAGTCTTTTATAAATGTCAAACTATTGGTCCATTTGCTCTAAATGATGCAGAACCGCTCTGAATGGGACTATGAACCCGATGCCCTGAGGCAGTGGGCTGTTGGCTGGAGCCATTGGAGTTGGAGAAAAAGAAAAGCTATAGTCAACACTAAAATGACAAGGAGGAGTAACCTTTTGTATTTGGAAGTCCGCAACACACACGTGTTTGAAGCTTTTCCAGTAGAGACTTACAAAAAAAAGTATAAATGTTTCCGCTCATTAATGCCGTCGGTGTAGCCTTAGCAGTGCAGGATGCCTGCTGAACTATGCAGTAATGGAGAGAGTGCAAAAATCGCTGTTTGTGATGGTTATTTCAAAGGACCAGTTACGTTGAGAAATGATGCCTCATTTCTTCAAGTTTGAATCTGCTGTATGATACATTTTTTTTAATGTAAAATATGAAAACACTTTGAATGCCAGCAGGATCACCTCTGTGTGTTTCTTCTACCGATAGTGAGAGATATCATTTTGGCAGTGCTTGGGTGTCAATGGGTTGCAGAGCATTGAAATGTAATCCAGTGTTCTTAATATATCTGTATAGTTATAATGTATTGTTGAATTACAGCTCGTGTGTTGTCCCCCCCCCCCCCCCCTTCACTTTTCAAATAACATTTTTTGGGGGTGATGAAAATGTGGTCTTACTTTTCTAAATCAGATTTTCCAGCTGAAAACCTTAAAATTGCATTTACAGCATGGGTGGAACCTGATTTAAAAATCTAGTTTGACAAGCATCTCCAGCTAAGGGCTTCCCATAGACAACCCACGTATTTTACTTTGGCTAAATTACACAATATAAATTATATTAATCAAATAGCATTGTAATCCTGTCATTAAAGGAATCGTTTGACATTTTGTGAAATACACTTATTGGCGTTCTTGCCAAGAGTTAAAATATGAATCTACAACCAGCAGCCATGCTTAGCACAGAGTACGGAAACCGCTAGACTCGGCCTATCCAAAGGCATAAAAAAAATCTACCCAGGCTATCTTTTTTTTTTTTCCCATGGTTTCACGTCTTGATGCTAAGCTAAACTAACCAACTGCTGGAGGTAGCTTCATATTTAGTGTACATCTAACGGCAAGAAAGGGAATGAGCGTATTTCCCAAAATGACAAAGTATTCATTTAAAGACAACACGTGCAGTCATTCTAACCCTATTATATATCTCAATCACAGAACAGTTATTGTTCTCTGACCGATCAGATAACACAAGTCCAGCAAAACACTGGTATGTAATTGCAATATAGTTCATGGTGGATGTTCGGGGCCAGATTTCAGTCCTACGAGAAATTCCAACAAGCAGAGAAGATGCATTGTCATCAAGCATCATAAGCTTCTTAGTCTTGCATTGCCAGACCTTCGGCCACAGCGTTGCGGAGGAGAGTCTGGCTTGTCCACATAGCATTGCGGGATAGGAGAATCCGTGCTCTGGTATGTTGCCATTTCTTTAAACCAATCACAATCATCTTGGGCTCACTGAGTGCCGGACAGAGCCAAGGCGCCTCTGCAAAATAGCCTCGGGAAGGAACTTGTTTTGGTGGAATGTGTACGTTCAAAGGTTGTTTTAGTCGTGCAACAGAAAACTCAGATTGGACAGATAGTCTAGCTAGCTGTCTGGATTTACCCTGCAGAGATCTGAGGAGCAGTTAACCATAGTCCTCAGAAATCCACCAGAGTTTAGAACGCCAACACAAAGAAAGCAGACGGATGTGGCGGACATCCGGCTGAAAATTAGGGACATCCATCCGAAATTCCGGCGGCACCTGAACAATCCCGGAAATGAGATGATGTCGATATAGACTACAAGCACCTAAACAAATAAGTCTTCAAAGATTAAACTTAACCACCACAGCACTCTGAGCCCTTTGGCTGAATATTGCATTGTAGTCTATCACAGTCTTTATGGTTACAATCAAACTGGTTTTTAGTTAGATCGACCCGGCTTCTCCAGGGGCAAAACATCATCTTGCGCCCTCTTCGGCCTTCATAATCAAGCCAACCCAAACACTTGTTAAACTACAAAAGAGCTGTTTGAAGAGAGCGAGACGAGCCAAAATTAAGTTACCCCTGCCACTTGGCTACGGGACGTGACTGCTCAGTAAAGCCCCAGAGGTTTCCTCAATTCAAATGAGTGTACTCGTGTATTGACCATTACTCTTTGATTTAGTTCCTCTGGGATACCATATTTACTGTACCACGCTCTGCCCTCTGTATTACGTCAGAGAGATACTGACACTTGACTGCTGTCTTATGTAAAGGCAGACAGACACTCCTCTCCTGCTGTTGGAAGTGCACATGCCAGAGGAGATTTTTTTACACATAGACTTTTAGAAAAAAGGCCCCGGGTCATGCGCACGTATGTAGGCCTATGATCGAGGGGGTTTACAATGTACATAAAAAAGAAAACGGCTTTGTAATTGTTGCGTTTCGCTGTTTTGTGGCGCTCTCTGTAATGATCCTGTCATCGTTTTAGCCAAAAAGCATGACGCTCATGATGACTCAAAAGAAACTTGGTTCTGCTACTTTTCTCTTTGTTTCTTTTACAGAATGTCCAACTTACGAAATGTACAATGACAAAACAATAAAGTGATGACAAGTTGAGTATGAAAATTATGTAATATTCTTCAATTTCACGCATGCAGACTGTTCAGTCTCAGGCTGGAGTACTTACACAGCGATAATCGCTCACTGTTATAATAACTACCATTCTTTTTTTGATGTCTCTTGCCTCCAACTTCATGGACGTGCTGTACTGGGTGTGTGTGTGTGTGTGTGTGTGTGTGTGTGTGTGTGTGTGCGAGTGTGAGAGAGAGAGAGACTTCTTTTTTGTTAAAACAGCGCCCCTGTAGCAGCTGCTAACACTGAACGCTGTGTTGTATCAAAGTGGTGTTTGTGAAGAGAATGTCACTCACCGGACTGCTTTTCCTTTCTGTCTTATTTCACAGAAACGCGGTGTTGTGTGGTAAGAATTAACATAACACTTCACCACGTGCTCTTTGGTGGATTATGTGTTTCCTGAATTACAGAAAAATTCTTGAAAAGATTCAGAAACGACTGTGAATCTTAACTTTTCAGGACTGTTCTGAGAGGTCGATGTAACGACAGGTCTTTTGAGTAGTAAGGTGATAGGGCAAGTGCTGACACGTCACTGGGGGGGGGAGAGAGATTCAATCAGGAGATTGTTTCATCACAGAGGCAGCACGCTTTAGGCGGACAGCTGCATATCAGACGCTACCACGCAGAAAATACTATTGACAAAGACGCTAAAGGACTATTTCCCACAATACAACTTTTGTAAATACACCTTTAAAAACATGAACTACAACAACAAAGAAGAGCGGGGCTGGCCCGGCGAGGGCGGTAAGGGAGCGCGCAGAGCAACGGAACCAGAGCGAAGGTTGCTTCCGACGTCGTGGTCACCGAAGCAAGCAGCCATCTTCAGACGCAAAATGACCCAGCGGCTGGGTGAGTCAGTTTAACACAGCACAACCCCTCTTAGGCAGGAAAGTATAGTATATCATCCAGGCCAGATTAGGTCTCACTCTCACGTTAAATGCATCACGCAAGGAAAAGCAGACAGGGGGATTAAAGTTATGATTTAGGTTAGCCGTTAGAAGCTGTGTTTTGTGTTTCGAGCCCAGGTTAGCTTAGCTTTTTAACAGTACATTTAGGCTGTAGTTAGAGCTGCGTTTCTTTGATCTGCTTTTATTACTTTTCAACTTCATCTGTTGACTCCAGCCTTCTGGTTGGTCTTAGCTAAATCCCGGGACCTTCAGTTTATTTTTTGACCGCTTGCTCCCACCCGCAGCAAAGTTAAAACCGCTCGCTCCGGGAGGAACTCTAGCTCACCCAGTAGAGTGTGCCCGCGGCCCTTTCCTGCATGTCGTCCCCCCTCTCTCTCCCCTTTCCTGTCTTCAAACTATCCTATCAATTATAGGCCATAAAAGCCCCAAAAAATAATCTTAAAAAAAAAAAAAAAAACGCTCCCTCCAGCGGGATTCCAAGGGTATTGCGATACATTTCTAGTAGCAGTATAACGTGCAAAATTAGTGTGTGTGTTTGTGTGTTTCTTTGTGTGTGTGTGTGTGTGTGCATGTGTGCCTCTGTGCCTGTCAAGGTGTTAATTCCTGGTTTGTCCCTATGTGTTTCCAAAGCGTTCTCGGAGGCTATGATCAAATCACAAAGTCTGTGTTGTGGTGTCTCGGTCCTCTGAAATCCTTTTTGACGAGCTCTCCAGGTTCCTCCTAAGAAAATTATACAAAAACCAAAAGAGTTTCTATTCCTGAGTTATGGCACAGTTGGCATCCCGTAAGTGTATGTGTGAGAGTCAGCTCAGTTGATGTAAGTATAGGTTAGCTCCGTAGTACTATAATTAGGGTCGTCTTGACACTCAGCTATGCATGCAGGCGTACTGGTGCAGAGCTCTGAGACATAATCCAGACCCTGGTCCAATATGAGCGTTACACACACTGTGGGACGCAAGCCAATAGTCAGATAGTCCTGAGATATTCTGGGATGGCATTATAAACTATTTTTTAGTAGGGTGCTTCACTTGAAATTTCATTACTTTCTACATTTCTTCATTTACACATTGAAGATAAGCCATCTATAAGTAGCCACTATAGTAGCCGTACAGTTCAATTCAATTCAATTCAATTTTATTTATAGTATCAAATCATAACAAGAGTTATCTCGAGACACTTTACAGATAGAGTAGGTCTAGACCACACTCTATAAAGCCCCAACAATTCCAATAGTTCCCCCAAGAGCAAGCATTAGCAGTGGCTATTGCAACAGTGGCGAGGAAAAACTCCCTTTTAGGAAGAAACCTCGGCAGACCCAGACTCTTGGTGGGCGGTGTCTGACGGTTGGGGTTATGACGGTACAGGATGTAGCGTGGCACAGCAGAGCATGGGTGGACGCGGTGGACGCAGCAGGACGTAGCCGGGCATTGCAGGGAATCGCAGAGCGTAGCAGGGTGTAACAGGTCCATAGCCACAGCTGCACCCAAGACCCAGGTCTTGGTGTCGCCCTAATCCGAGGCGATGTTCTGGGCGAAGAAGAAACATAAGGACTCCGGGGAGTAAACTCCCCAGAGCTAGGTCTAAGTTCAACTTAAGGAGTCACTGTGCCTTCCACATATATGTTTAACATTAAAACATGACGTATAAATAATATATTAATATCCATTCATTTTCATCCATCCAGCCCAGTTTAAGATGCAACCTAATTTACACAATATATGTACAGTAGTAGGGGTCCGGGGCCCCTACTCTGTTTTCAGCTAAGGGGTCCTTGACCTAAAACACATTGGAGACCCCTGCCTTAGGCCATCTAACAATCTTTTTAAATGATGACTTTTGATACTGTTGTTTTGGAGTGGATTTTCACATTTTACAAACGAAACCGGAGGAAGAAATAAGAAGAAATAGAATGCAAAGAGGGTATGAAACCGCTGGTTTGTCTTTTTAATCATTTCAACATAACACATGACAACTCCAAGATACACTGTACTGTACAATAAGTCAATAGTTCTGTTGTTGTGTTCATCATCTCTTTGGATCAACCAATATACAAATCTGTCACTTCTACATTGCAGCAACTGATTGCATGTGAGATATGTAACAAAAAAGCAAGACTTCTCATTTTTCTTTCTTTTCTCCGAAGCACATCATTTATATAATTCTCCCTGTAGTTGATAAACTCCATGCTATATAAAATAGTGTAAGTGAATGCAAATATTCTATTTTCGTTCGCCTTTTTTTTTCACCCTTTTTAATTCCAGAGGTGGCTGTTATAGCAAGTGATAAAAAATAAAAATGGCACTAAAACGAGATACACAAAAGAGGTTGGAATGCAAGACTTACATTAAGCTAGAAATATATAAAACTACATGTGGATGCTGCCTGCATCAGACAGTACCCAGTTTCTTACTAAAAGCAAAACAAAAAAAGAGAGGGAGAGAAAGAAAAGAGCATTATTAAAATCAAATCAGTTAAACTGATGAACAAATTCCCTTACAATGTTTGTGTTCTGCACCTAGTAGTAAAAAGAGATAAAGGTGAGGATAAGTGCATCCCTAGTAGGTGCAGGTCGAGGTAATGGAGCTACAGCCGAGCCAAGGAACAGAATAACATCAATGTCAGCGGAGGAAACATTTTATATCAAGTGCTTCAGAGTCGCTCTCATTTTGGAATCACCTTTTTGTGTCGGCTTACACACACATCTCTGCCAGAGAAAGAAAAAGAAGATAGAAAAACCTATGCAAAAATACTAATGGTAAGTTAAAACTGTGATTGATAAAAAAAAAAAGTCTGAATTATGAAATAGTAAGTCATAATTAAGTGATTGTAAATTGCAATTTTGTAATAATTTTGTATGTAATTAGTTGAAACTCAAAATGATGAAGATTTAAAAATATGCTCACCTACTCAGTCTAAATTGTGATTCTAAAATTCTAAATTTAAAAGGGTAAATTTGGATTTTGTCAGACATCATAATTACTATAGTAAGGCTACATTTACATTGCTACATTTTTGGTTTTTAAGCGGAGTTTTGAGCCGAAAGCGATCTCCGTGCACACAAGCGTTTTAAGCTCCAGTAGAAGAACTAATCTCCGTTTAAACTAACGGCCAAACCAAAATATCTCATCAACGTTCTCGTACACTGGGCATAAAAAAGAGCCAGCGTGGAGACTCCGCCTGTTGCTGGTAGTTGCCATGGTAACGTTAGTAGCTTAGAGACGTCATGACCCAATCATGCGGCGAAACGTTGGCGTCAGTGTCGGTGTTGTGCTAAAGGTCGCCGTTTGCGGCTGTTGAGACTGCGACGCAACCCCCGGAGATTCCAAACCAAAACGGATCATAAGTGTTTTCAATTGTCTCCGGTTTAGGGGCTCGGAAATGCCAGAGCAGGGGGAATGCCAGGTGTAAACACAGCAAAAGATATTTGTTTTTAACCAAAACGTAACAATGTAAATGTAGCCTAAGTCAAATTTCGACTTAGCATCACATAATGTTGACTTAGAATCTCATAACGTTGACTTATAGGCAATAATTGTGACTAAGTAAGTCATCCTTTTGATTTAGCACAGAATAATTTAGACTTCGTAAGACAAATGTTTGATTAATCAAGGGTATTTTTTATTTTTGATCTTGCCTAACTTTTTGTGTTATTTTTTTTCTCTTTTAATTCTTTTCTTTAGCAGAAATGTGCTTCCGTACAGGTTGGTGTAAATGAGCCCAGAGACGGGGCCCATTATCCCCAGAATGATCCCACTATGAAGAACAACTGACCCAGTCCTGGGTGAATCACCTCTATAAAAAAAAACAAAATCACCAATATGAGCGCAGGTGGTCCGATAGGTCTGTTGTTGTTGTGTTTTCACAGCTACGTATACAGCCACGTTTTTTCACTTCTGTCTTCAATTATCTTAATTAAAAGATAATACTCCTTTTCGACTACGTGATGATTTTATCTTTAGTAACATTCATTTAGCCACATCTGCGGCCACTTTGCAATGGGAAAACAAGTCATTTTTGGAACACTGTGACACTATTCATACATAAGAGTCATGCTGCGTTCCAGACACAATTTTTAGCCCGTAAGTTACGACTTCAAGTCACGACTCACAACTTGGTAGCGTTCCAGGCAAAGTCACCACAAACCCTTTTAGCTAGCATTAGCTAGAGGCTACCTAACATTGACGTTAGCTAGTGCTAGCTGATACTAGCGATTTCTAGTCGGCGACATATTTTGGGCTTCATTTAATAAACATAACCTGTAGTAGTACACAATCGTATGTGTATTGTTTTGATTACAATGTGCGGAATTACTTTACGTTGCCTATTTATGTATATTTATTTCTATTTCTCACCGTTAATCACCGGCGTCTGTACAGCATCAACAGGGGTCGCCATTGTTGTTTATGTGTGTGTGACGTCAAAAATTGTAACTGGGAGTACAACCATCTGGTACGAGTTCATGAGTAGTAAGTTAGGGGTTTAACTGCCGTTCCAGGGCACTTTCACGGGTAGAAGATCGTGAAAAACGAGTTACGGGTTGCCTGGAACGCAGCATCATTATCAGCATGTTCCTTTTGGCAGGAACAACCAGTTTAGTGACCATGGCTGTAAGCTTTTAAGTGCTAAGTTTTGGGGTCACTGACTTCATTTATTTTTTTTTTTCTTCAGTTACATGGTCTAAAAATGGCGTGCAGATGGGTCTCTGTCGCAACAGCGTTTTTTAATGGCAGGTTGTGGTCAGGTTGTGGCTTTTTGACACTGTACTGACAACCGTCTCGTTTCTCACCGCCTCAGAATAACAGAAACGTTGTTGCTGTTCTCTTCCAGTGCTTGGCTATAGAGTTGTATTAGATAAATTTATGAGAGATAGAGAGAGAGAAGGCAAAGCTGGTTTACCCAAAAGCGAGGAAGAAAAAAAAAAAGGTTTCAGAGGAGAAGGGACAGGGGGGGGCTCTTATTTAGAAGGATATTAGTGAAAAGTCTATCAAAAATACTGTTATTCTTTTGGAGAAGAGAAATACACAAAGCTTGATAAAGTCTACACATCAAACTAATGGCACATACATATACAGGATCAATACAAAATTAAAAACATATGAACATATAAGCTGAAATTTTAAAAGAAAAAAAATACTCTTTTTTTTTTTTTTTTTTTTTTTTAAAGGTTGAAAGTGCTAGAATTCAGATTAGCTCACAGAAACCCAGGGAGGACAAACTTAATACATGCCAAAAGCTTTTCTTTCTTTCTTCCTTTTTTTGTTTTCTTTTTTTTTTAGGGCTAAATGAATATTTGTTACAAAAGTATAAATTCTCAATTTGATTGCTACAAATATGGCTTAAGCCAAGAGGGTTTTTTCTTAAAAACAACCTTTTTTTTTAAGATCATAATAAAGATCAAATTTAAATCTTGCCTTTTTTAAAATATATATGTATATCATGTTAAAGTCTCACAAAGGTGCCGCCAGCTAATTTATTTAGGATCAATAAAAGGTTTGATCATTTTTGCAAGAGTCATTCAAAATAATCAAATTATCAAAATAATGACTTTCCAAGGGGGGGGGGGGAGACTTATACATGTTTCAAATTAGTTCAGAACTTGGATTATAAAATCTACCATTTTAGCGATAAAGTTGTGATTAAACAGTCAGACTGTGGGGGGGGGGAGCTTTTTCTTACATCAGTGCTTGCTGATTGTGAATTTTTAGCTGCTCCTGCCTCCCAACGTTAGACATATTTGCCTGTCTAACACGTGGGGGGGGGCCATCAGCCGCTCATCGTCGGGGGTTCCATATCCTACAGTATTTTTTTTTTAAAAACATAATCCGATAACACTTGTAGCATTTTGTATCAAGCAATTGTGCAAAAATGGAGTTTCTTCTCCCCAGGTTTTGGTAAGAAAAATAAAAAAAAAACAAATAAAAATGAGGTGATGTGTTGTGTTGTTTTTTTTTTTTCGAGGTCCTGTTTTATACAAACAGAAAATAATATATCATATGACAACAAACAAACAAATATATGACTGAGCAATACCACCCCCCCCAAGTTGTGCAGTCAGTCAGTGTCCCCCTGTGCTTTGAACGTCAAAGCATGGGAATTCGGTGAAGGCGGGTTTTTTTTTCTTCCCGGATATCGCCGTATTTTTCAGATCCTTTACCTTTGACTCTACAAAGCAGCTGAGAGAGGAGGAGGGGGGGAGTACAGAGGGGATGGGGCCTGGGGATGATGAACACTTTGTCGGTTCCGTTTGTGCATGTTTTCAGCTCGCTGTCCATCTTGCAAAAAAAGAAATGTAAATGTTCTAGTGGTCTACAGTTGTCATCCATCAGCAACCGTAGCTAAAAGCAGCAATATGTGTTTTATTTTTCATTTTTTCATGAACTGTGTCTTTCCTGGTTTCTGTCCTTTGTTTTGTTTTTACTCAACATTTAACCCTCTGAGGTCTAAAGGCATTTTCACATATCTTCATTTCACCTTTTTAGGGTTGTTTGCATATAACTGATCCCCATGTGTTTCATATCAAAATTTTCAGAACAAACTCAGCTTTCCATATAGTCGTGCCCACAGTTTTCCTAGAGCAATGTCTGAAAAATTCTGAAACGTTGATGTTGGCTTTTTGAAATCAAATCTTAACTTATGATGTGTTGTAAGAATAGTTTCGGTGCTTGAAATGAGTTTAACCAAAGTCTTTAGGTTATATATGACTAAAATAGTAAATAAATGTCTGAAATGATATGTTGTAATATCTCTTTTTGAGTTGAAGTTTGTGCGTCTTTCGTCCTCAGAGGGCTAAATTGCGATTCGGGCTATAGGCAAAAGTGAACGGGGTCTTGCGATCTATGACTGGAACAACATTTTCCGTACAAGATGAACTATCCCAGATGATGAAGGAGTTCAGCTCGGCGTGTGGCCATGGTTATGCCAGTTGCTGTTGGTCATGCCACAGACCGAACGTTAGATAAAGAGCACCGATTTCACTTTGAAGCTTCGGGTTAACTTTGGGCTCAGGTTTTTTTTAAATAGGCTGTTGGTGAATGGTTAGAAAGGATTTAAACTCCAAGACTTCCACTTGCCACTGAGCCTGTAGTGAAATCGGCTGGGATTTCACCACAGCGCAGGGGTTACATATTCCACTGGCTAAAAAGACCTACAGTCAAGAGATTTCGTCGGCCATCCATTGTCAGCATCCCAACAATCTATCTAGTTCAAATCCTAATTCTAACAGCCTTCTATAGATATATCCCATCCACAGTTCTGATTCCGCTATACTATAACTCAAGTACATGTAAAGGTAAAGATCGGATATGACAGGGAAAGCTTAAGGGAAAAAGCTAATACTTCATCCATTTTGTTTGATCAAAAATGCAAGATACACACAAATGTAAACCTGCCAGACATCAAAAAAACATCATCACTTAGTTTTAATACGTCTATCTAAAAATACACCTTACTGAGATAAAAGCAATAATAATATTCATTTTTGAGATATTTCGTACACTGCAATAACATTCTTTAACACATTTGTTTTACTCATCTGTCACTGAAATTCTTTTGTTTTCTTTTGCCATTCACATATGTCAGGGTTCATCATTACCTTGATGATGCATCTTTTTGAAAGACTGCCTAAAGATGTGTTTGTTCCAAAAAAAAAAAGAAATATATATATATATATATATATATATATATATATCTTTTTTTTTAGGGATGTTGGGCAGCCACGTAACTGCTGCAATTATCATTATGCAATTCTCAGGGGAATTTTGTAAAGATAACTGTCAGAAGGGAGACGGGTGACGGAAGGAGAGTGAGGAGAACGTCTCTGTCTCAGGCAGTGAAAACCTCTGGGAGTCACGAGAAAGGAGACAAAACGTTTCCCATGGAGATTCCTAAAGGTTAAGTGCCTTCCTCTGAATTTCTTTTTAATTTTTTTTAAAGTGCTTCTCTTAAGGAACAAGTAAAAAAAAAAAAAAGAAAAAAAGCCAGCGTGAGATTACATAATTTTCAACCAACTCACACATCTGTTGCTTAAAAATGTGGCCATGTGTGTGACTGGTCTCTGTGTTTGGCAGCAAACAGATCTCTTATCATTCATATGATAAGAGTCTGTTTTTCCATTTAGTGAGCTATTTTCAATACAACTGACCTGACTCTAGGAGCACACTGGTTGCAGTTACAGAAAAATAAAAAGGACATCTATCTCGTTTTTTTTTAAAATCTTATTTAAAGAGCACTTCTTTAGAGGCAGAGGGGGGTTTTGTGGCTCTAGTTGTCTAGAGGGGGATTTTAGAGTTAGATCATTGACTGTGTGAATGTCTATATCACTTAATTCCTTCACTGGGAGGGAGAGAGAGAGAGAGAGAGAGAGAGAGAGAGCAAGAAAGCAGAGGCTCTCTGTACGGATTGTGACGTTTAGGTAATTAGAGTGGGTGGTTCAAAACTCGAGATGAGACACATGTTCTTACATTTGGAAAAGAAAAATAAAGTAAAACAAAATATCCACTTCAAACTATATATTTTTTTTCTGGGTCACAACAAGACAGATAATCTTCACTAAAAAATTATCTTTGATTTTTTTTTTTTATATTATTACTTAAAGTATGCAGTACCACGCCTTTTGGCCTACTGATCCTGTCCTCTATACTACTAAATAGGGGATGGAAGGGGGATAAAAGGGGAAGTAAATGGAAATAAAAAGGATGGGTTAATACATTGTTATAACTATAGGAGGGGGGGGGGGGCAAAAAGCCCAAATAAAAGCTCCTTCAACTTCTTTTCTCACCTTTCCTTTTTTGCTCAAAGGGGTTTAACTTTCTTTTAAGGCTCAATCAAAAGCTTTTGTGCACTTTCTGATAAGGCTTCTAAGTGTATTTTCTTGTGTATTTATTTATTCTAATTCTCCAACTTCTTCAACAGGCCCTGTAAAAGAACCACAACCCGAAATATCCATACTGAGCTGAGGATGGTATGGAGGCCATCTTGGCTGGGCCAAGGGCTGGCTCTCTCACTGGAAGGCCTGGTGGAAGCGAGGCAGCGTGGTGGTACTAAGGCTGGAGCTGAACACTGGTGGGAGGGGGTGCAGGGGTCCGAGGCCCAGACCCCCGCTGGAGCTCTGCTGCTCCTGAGGTTGCGGTTGCAAAGAGGTAAGAGGTGCTGCGGCGTGGGGCTCGGCAGCGTGCAGAGATGAGGAAGAGGAGGAGGAGGAAGAAGAGGGGGTCGCGGATGAGGTGTAGCCCATCACCAGGCCTCCCGTGCTCATGGGGGCACTGTAGGGAGGCAGGTTGAGGGGCAGGAAGCCCAGCAGGTGGGAGAAGTCCATGTTAGCAGCGCACAGAGACTCGGCGATCACCGCAGGGCTCTTGGACAGGAGGTGATCCCCGCAAAGCTCGTCCACCAGGCCCGAGGTGGGCTCCAGTCCGTCCTTGTGGGGTGAGGCAGCAGCATGTGGCTCTGCAGAGGGAACCGGGCCTGGAGAGCCACTCTGCAGATCCATGAGGAAGCTCTCCATCTCCACTTTCAAGGGCTTGTCCAGCAGGTATGAGGTAGATCCCAGCTGGTATTTGGGGGCTGGCTGGGGCTGGTGCTGCTGCTGGGGAGCCTGGGGCTGGTGGTGCTGGGGCAGCGGAGGGGAATGGTGGTGGTGGTGATGGTGGTGGTGATGGTGGTGGTGGTGGGAGTGTGGGTGAAGAGGACCAGGGGATTCCATGTGACAGCCCATGCCCATAGCTGCAGACAAGGGACTGGGCATCAGGGACGGGTGCGGGTGACCCACCCCAGAATTAGACATGGCCTGGAGATGGTGGGGGTTGTACATGCCCATCGGAAAAGGGGCCCCACTGGGGAACGGTTTGCCCATCATGGGGTCTTTGTTGGGACCCATGCCGCACATCATGGGGCTGAGCTCCTCCTTCACAGAGCAAGGGGGCGACCCAGAAGCCAAAAGACCTAGCATGTCGGGAGGCTCCGGCTTGATCTTCAGCAGCTCTTGCGAGTGGCTCTTCTTCACGTGGCGCGTCAGATGGTCCTTCCTGCCAAAGCGCTGGGCACAGTACTGGCATAGGAAGTCCTTTCGGCCCGTGTGGACCACCATGTGCCGTCGCACATCCTTCCGTGTGTAGAAACGGCGATCACAGTGGTCGCACGGGTGTTTTTTCTCCTTGGTGCCGCCCGAAGACTTCCCAGAGTGGCTCTTGAGGTGCTCCAAGAGCACGGGCGTGCTCTCGTAGCTCTGCATGCACACTTTACAGGTGAGATCCCCGGCCGTGGCAGAGTGCATGGCCACATGGCGCTTATATCCCAGCTTGGTGTTGTAGTGCTTCCCACACTCTTCACACTTGAAGGCCTCCTTGTTGGGGTCATGGGTCTGCAGGTGGTTCTTCAGGTGGTCTTTGCGGTGGAACATTTTCTCACAGAATGAACACTGATGGGTCTTCTGTGGAGAGTGTGTGGCCATATGCCTGGGAAACACAAGAAAAAAGAGAGACTGTAAATGGTAGGGTGTTACACATTCCTTGTCTTATTGTCACATTGGTTATGCAGTCTGTCAGTAGTGTGCATGCTAATGTGAGGCATGACTTCCTCTTAGTCAAACCACTTGTGCCCACATAAATGAGTCACAGTGGTTTACAGCAAGGACCCAGAATGGGTTTTAGAACCACTTCCTGGGATTCACAGTATTCCAAACATCCTAGTATGTTGATGAGTTTGAGATTAGATTTTTTTGGCCACTTGGAGGAAAAACACAAAGCTGTAAACACATCATTGACATTTAACAGTTGCTCATTTACACATCCAGAATTTACATACAGAATCAGCAACATTATCATTAATTTAGAGTCTGGTTCTCGGCCAACTGATGAATGTAAGTCCAACATTTACTTTCTTTTTAGCTCTGACTTTGGTCTCCACCATCTGAGGGAAATGTCTGGCTGTTGAGCTCCTAAATACTCCACTAATGCCGTGTTTCCACTGTATGGTACAGCTCTGCTTCACTCACTCTTTAGCTACCAGTACTTTTCTTTTCGTTTTCCACTGAAGAAGGTACCCCCTCAGTGTAGGTGTGATTCTCAAATGATCACCATAGTGATGCGACATATCATCTTCAACGCGACACTCTGAATCCTTTCATCAGCAACCAAAACAGAGGAATGTCTGCGCTTTGTCAATTGTACGGCGTTGTGTACGCGGTAGTGTATGGCATAGTGTACGGCATAGTGTACGCATAGTGTACGGCATAGTGTACGGCGTAGTGTACGGCGTAGTGTACGGCATAGTGTACGGCGTAGTGTACGGCGTAGTGTACGGCGTAGTGTACGGCGTAGTGTACGGCGTAGTGTACGGCATAGTGTACGGCGTAGTGTACGGCATAGTGTACGGCATAGTGTACGGCGTAGTGTACGGCGTAGTGTACGGCGTAGTGTACGGCATAGTGTACGGCGTAGTGTACCACGTAGTTTTGTGGGTTGCCATTTTTTTTAAATCTGGGTCAAGTGAATAAAGACATTGCGGTCACACTACTCAAGTCACTACTTTTTCAGTCTCACACATGTTGAATAAAAGTAAAAAGTATAGCCTTTCTAAAGTTGCTCAATGAGGATTTTAAGAAAGCTAAATAAACCATGCCTCAGGCTGTATTTAAAAGGATGTGAATTGAGCGATATGATTAATTCTCAGTACCTGAAGAGTTTGTATTTGGAGCTGAAGGCCTTAGGACAGTGTGGCTGTGAGCAGTGGAAGGGTTTCTCTCCTGTGTGACTCAAGGCGTGCAGCCGGAGCTTCTCCTGTGAGGCGAACAGGGCCCCGCACACCAAACACTCGTTCCCACTCGCTTTCCCTACCCTTTCTCCTTCTCCTTCCCTCTCCCTCTCTCTCTCTCTCCCCCTCTCTCTCTCTCTCTCTATCCGTGGCAGCGGGGCAGCGCTCCCAAACAGCTTGGCGGCAGTCCGTCGTCCCTCTTCCTCCGGCGTCAGTGCGGTAAAACGGTGTGAGGCATCGGCGGCAGCAGCTGCCATGGCAGCCCTAGAGTGCCGCTGCCATGAAAATATACTTTTGGCTCCCCTGCCTTGCAGGCTCAACTTGGGAAGTTGTGGAGGGGGGGAGGGGGGGGGGGGGCAGGGGGGGTTATCGAAAAAAGAAGATGCTCGACAGCTCACAGGAAGGGCCAATGATCCAGTGGAAACATCAAGGTAAGCCAAAATCTGCGGTGAGATAGAAAGTGCATGCTTTGAAGCTAACTGCTAAGTTAGATTACATTAGACATACTGTTCACATAAAGCCAACTGTTTACCTGTTGAAATACTACTTGTCTTTCGTCTCTGCACTTTTGTTCTCTCTCTCTCTCGCTCCCTCTCTCTCTCGCTCTCTGCTTCAGTCGCTCCTCTCCTTCGCTCTCTTGTTCTCTCCTCCTCACCCGGTCCCAACAGCTATGGTTGGCGGTGAGTGGGAAACACTGCTCTGCATTTTTACTGTCCTGCAAGGAGAGAGCAAACATGACAAACATAAAAAGGTAAGTTAACAAAAATGTGACTACGGCGTCCTTTTATTTGAAAAGCTTTGACAAAATTGTAACAAAATGCACTGATGTAGACAACAACTCAGAACCTCAGAATCTGAGCATGTCATTTGCAAATTACACTTCAAAAGCAAGTTTCCTCTGAGCTCACTAGGGGGAGCTGAACGACAAGTCTGACTGACATGACACGACCTGCAAAGGTTTAGCAAAATACTGTTTTGTCAATGATGACTCTCAATCACAGTCACAGCATAACACCCGTACTTGTATAACCAAACGTGTGAAGATGGAATGGAATTACACAGCCTCATCATGTGCGTCTGCAGATGAGAGAATAGTGCACAAAGCCAGCTTTGTGTGTGTTTATGTACATGTATGTACTTGTTATGAAACTGGTTAAGGCTCCTGTAATCCTTGG
Organism: Sander lucioperca; assembly: GCF_008315115.2. Taxonomy (NCBI): domain Eukaryota; kingdom Metazoa; phylum Chordata; class Actinopteri; order Perciformes; family Percidae; genus Sander; species Sander lucioperca. The sequence continues at coordinate 17,168,374 of NC_050184.1, forward strand.
GGGAAAACACACAACCCTCAGGGTAGAGAGAAGGTTTTGGGGAGGAAGGGGGGAGGGGGCGTGTTTGTGCCACAAACTCAGGCTTTCTAGAACCAGCACTACCTGTTAACCTGAATTCACCAAATTCTTTACAAAAGCGAAAACAGTCGCACACTTTGAGGTGAAAAAGTGGACAGAATGACTGATAACTGCACTCAAACAGCTGCAGTTGTTTATTAAAATAAACCACAAACTATATTAACTCATGTTCCAAAAAAGACCGCTGAACTCTCTCACTCCCTGTCATCTCTGCATTCCCTTATTTACCCTCAGTGACCTGTGTGACTCCTGCTTGCTAACACACCAGCTAAGTCCAAGGTTGAGCGGACACAGCGCTGATCACAATGTTCGCCGCGCTCCGAGCGCCAGTCACGTGAACCGAGAGAGCATATAAGTCCCGTAAACACGTGGGAATATGTGACAGAATGCACACCCATGCGCCATGTCTGCACATACATACATACACAACTCCAGATGTAATGGCATCCTTTCTGTGTGAGAGGTCAATGAGTTGAGAAAGACAGCAAATCTCTTGGAATCGGCTCTGAGTGCTTTTGCAGATGCTCATATTTACATGTTTACGTAGAAATGCACAAACACGTATCCACAGGTGGCTAAAACATGTGCATATGAGAGTTTTTGTGTCTGTGTGTTCATGTAATTTTCTTTTACGACACAAGATACACATTAGCACATGCGTGCCTGTGTGCTCACGTACGTCTCGGTGTGTACATGTGCATACACGTGTGTTTGTTCTTGTAATGTATGTGTGTTTACAGCGGTGGTTAAGAGGACCTGACAGCTGTATCGTTGTGTGGTGGTCATCACCCAGCGGGGAGGGTGCAGGGGGGTGACACCCATCCCATTGACCACCCTCAGGGAGCCCGGCTCTATTGTGCAGCCTACCCACATCGCACATTCCTGGCCTGAACCATGCCGTGTCTCCCTGCCTCTCTCCTCCGCACACAACAGCACATACAACACACAGTTCTGGTCACACCGAATGCAACATCATGTAACCCCACCCCCCACCCCCCCCCCAAGCCGACATGCTCAAACGCACTCACAAAGGCGCGCACACAGACAGCCAGATATAGTACAATGAAGAGAATCTACACCATCAAGTTACAGAAATAAACCAAATAGAGCTTGAACACAAAGGGCACACCATGACAGACCATGTGGAGCGGTAACTTCACGCACGGATGCCCTCAGGCCTGAACAAGCCCAAATGACTGACCTATGCAATAGTATCATGCTTGCATTATGTATACATAACATTAAAACTCTATTTTCAATGAAAGTGTCTTAGTTACCCTACATATCTCACTGTTTTGTTACCACACCACTGATCGTTAACCAATACAACCTTGAGCAGTGATGCTTGGCTTTATACACCGAGGGCCAGATGTACTAACGCTTTTGTGCCCACTTCAGGCGTATTTGTTTCGCAACGTGCGTGTAAAAGCATGGCGAGGTAAGTGCAAACAGGCCGCACTGAGGTAAAAGCACAAACTGCCTGTCACGGGAATTGAAAATGGCAAATTGCGCTTTTCCGTGTCATGTATATGCATTCACGGGAGGGTCAAGGGGAAAGTGGGAGTTTCCCATAAGAGATGGGAGGGGAAACGTAAAGTGCGTCTAATTATGTATTTCGCGGTATGTACAAAAACCGCCCATGAAAGCGAGCCTCTATTTTGCGGTGAAAATTCTCTGCCTCTTAAAAGCAGGTGTAAACCAGCCACAAGCGAGTTTCCTCGCATATGCCTCCTGGTGAAATGGCAGCAGTAATCCGAGCAAGATGAAGACACAGGCCAAGGAGATGAGCTAAAAGGACTTTTGCCACAAGGATCACACTTTTTCAGTTGAGTGAACACGAAATCATTAAGCGTTACAGATTAAGCAGCCATGCAATATTACAGTTACTGGAAGAAATCAAAGATGACATTGAATCTCCGACTCAGCGTTCACATTCCATTCCAGCAGTTGTTAAACTCCTTGCTACATTACAAATATTGTACAAGTACTTAACGCTTTGCTACAGCGCAATTTACGGTATAGTGGGCGGAGAAAGGCGCTGAATACCCGATGAACTGCAGGTTTGGTAAATATGATGTAAGGTGAAGTATCACAGCGTGTGCTTTCTGCAGGTTGGCCATGGCGCTGATAACGCTACCAAGTGAAAGCTAGCTAGTGAGATAGCCAAGGCTAGCCTTAGCTAAAGCAAAAAGTACTTGCTTTTTTTCCTCCCTTGTTCTCGCTGTAACTGAAAAATACTCATTTTGATGAACTAGCATCTTGGTAATTCAGTTTGTTATCCAACAGAACTAAATGAGGCAGTAGCCAAATCCAATCACGATATAGAAAAATACAGCTAAACTAGTCCTGCTAAATGTTAACTAGCGTTAGCTTAGCTCAGCAGAGTAGCAAAAACAACCCACTCAGCTTTTGACTCCACTGGAATTCAGAATTTGGTGTGGTTAAATCACTTTTAAATCATATATAACAAGGCATTTATTGTAGATTAAGTTCTGTATCGACCTTAAGTAGAACAAGAGTAACAGCTGATAGACACACACAAAAAACTTTCTGTTTTCTAACCTGCAGTTTGCTAACCAGCCTGAACATTTTTACCCTTTTTCACAACTTCACCCTTGGTGTAGTTACTGTTCTGTGCCTTTGTAGGGAAGAACAGGCCTACATTAGTATGATTAATAAGTTAGCACTCAGTTACAATTGAGGCATGTGCTCTACCATCATTTGAAGCAACAAATCTCTACACTTCCCTGAACATTGTACATCTTTCAAGTATATTTTTTATCTTTTTCTCAGTCAACCAGTGTCATTATTGATTTTCCATCAGCCTATTACAGTTTTTTTTCAATTGCTAAACGACAGTGGTCACAACTGAAACCACATGTGCAAAACTCTAACTACAGTCTGCACTACCAACAGTCACATGAGCTAAACAGTTCGCATCACCTGCAAAACTCATTCCAAGCAACACAACTCTTCACACACGTCTCAAAACAGACTCAGTGCAGCCAAACACTATGAACAAGCCTCACTGACATAACACACACTGTCACTCACACACTGAGAGTAGAAACACTAGCATCAAACACCAATACAGAAATTACAAACTTTCTCATCTTCACAGTTTGAACAATTTGAGTGACTTCACACTACTCAATAGTTTCTTTAAAGAAAAGATATAGAGTTTACAGTATGGCAATTTTTATGTAAGGTAAATAAGAAGGAATGAAAATCAGCAGTTTGCTTCAATATAGTATTTTGTCTCTAGTAATTTATGGAATTACTGGAAAAAGATTAAAGGTGCATAACAGTAACAAAGAATAGTGTGACTAATCCTGCCTCTCTCTAGCATCATGTGGCAAGTTTTCCTCATCTGCATCATCTCTAAATAAAAATGAATGTGGTGTTTCCATTGCTTTCACCTCCATTATTTTCTGAAAAACAGGAAGTCCACAGTTTTACTATAGTAAAGGTAGTGGTTTTCACTTTTTTTAACAGCTGTGTATGTAACCTCAGACATCTTACCTGGACATTTTGGTATCTTTGCTCTTTTACCTGTTTCTCTCAAACGGTACAGTGTATAATTGTTTCATTCTTATTTGATGTTTGTGTACAAAAAAGGCTTTCTGAGCTTTCTCTATATAAATACCGTATATGTTCACCAACTAGCCTAAAACAAGACACCTGCTTAGGCTTTCAGCTAAAATAGTAATCAGCAGTGTTTGATAGGCGCCAGACTGAAATCTATTCTGTTCTGAATGTGTGGTTAACAGTTTTGACAGCAGTGTGTTAGCATTTTAACAAAGTGCTGTAAATCCACAGTGTTGTGCATGTTGTGGTTAAAGTCATAAGATAAGTGTGTAGAGTTTGAAAACTGTGTTCAAGCAATGAAAAACGAACTAGAGTTTGGTCCACATGAACTGCTGCTGTGCAGACTGTAGTTAGAGTTTTCCACATGTTGCTTCAGTTGTGCCTACTGTCGTTTAGCAATCGAAAAAAACTGTAATCAACAACCTCTCTCATGTTTCTACAACTCAATAAAGTCTTCAATCAACATGGACCCTTTTTTCCTATGTTTTTGTGTCTAAGTGACTGATGGGAACAACAATCTTTGAAATTGGTCCAGTATGGACCTTTTTCACAGCAGACATTTTGACTTGTCATAGTAGGAAAAGCACAGCTGAAATTGATAACCTTAACGATGGCTCAATTCCATCAAGTGTCCCAGTAAGCTGTTTCAGTGAGTCAGCATGCACAATACCAGGGCCTCTCCTAAGTGGAATGCAGCCATCATTAATGGTTTTGAATACACCTGTGCTTTTCCTACTATGACACGTCAACGTGTCTGCCGTGAAAAAGGTCTATTTAAGCGAGAACGCTGTGAGCAGCAGCCGCAGATGCAGGCAAATGTGCATCGTCAAGTTAGTCTGCTAAAAGTGGACTAATATAATGAAGTGTATTTCACGATGCTAAAATTACTGTTCATTTACATGGCGTCTGGTGGCTTTAGCGGATGATTTTATGTTTAAATAAAAGGATCTTACTCTTTAACAGAGAGGTCGACCATAGAAATCCTTTCCATAACGTTGTCAGACACTTTGAATATTAATTAATTAAGCCTGTCAATGGCAAATGAGCACTTTTGTGAACGTAAATGGAAGGTGCACAATTGCCACATAACTCACATTGTAGCTTGTAGGCTATCGCTGACTGCTGACAGCAGCGGTCTTGCTTAATAATGGACCAATTTTGAAGGTTAGTTGTTCACATCAGTCACTTAGACACAAAAACATAGCACAATAGGGTCCAGTTTGAAAAAAACTGAAGTTACCCTTTAATGTATAGAGCGACCAGCGTGTGCATTGGTAGGTTTCTCGCATGTCTCTCTGCAGCACTTCACACTCATGTTCCCCATTATGTAGCAATCAACTAATGAAAACCCGGCTGAGGTTTCTCTCATGTGTTACCACTCCACATGTTTAAACCCCTTCAGTTCGCTCACTGTTCCCCCCCCACTGTTATGTTTGTACAGTAAATCCATCACCATCCCTCTGCAGCTAGAATCAACTGTGATGTACAGTACGAGCTCCAGATGCACTCATGTTCAAACACTGGTCTCACACACTCAACACTTGTGTCTGCACACGACAAACAAGCAACATTTAAGTGGAAATATGAACCAATTGTAACCAATACATATTGTACACGTATTGATTTATTTTTTATATTTTCATACAGTCATCTATTTTTGTTTCAAAGGCCATTTGTAGTTTCACAGCTTTCATCAGTTTTATCTAGAAAACTGTTGTCAGCTTTGTTATTTTTCTTTTAAATCAGTTTTTTATTGCACATTAATCTTAATCTTAAATTTGGAATTCCATAGCCATTGTCCATAGCCTAAACTTTCATGCAGGGTTTATACTGTATATCGCAATCTGGTGCACTCAACAGCACTTATGTTCAATCACTTGGAAAGTGAAAATGAACTCTCTTTTTCTACTATATCAAGTGCTTTCTAGTAGTCAGCATAGGCGCGTACTTCTCTTCACCAAAGAGAGATTGGATGCTAACAACACACTTGGAATTTTCTGTCGAAATCAGGTGATCCATGACAAATACTTGCTATTTGTTTCGGTGATGTTTTTCTCAATTCTGATGGACTATTTTAAGGTATAAATATAACCTAAGGCACTCAATCCTAAAAAGATACAGGGATGGGACAGAATTAATTTTCTATAAACAGAAAACAAGACAGCTGTGTAAACTACCTTTCTTTGAATATTCAGCCCTGCTTCAAAAACATCATCAAAGTAGTAGCATATCCTATTAGATTCCGCTAAGGATTTCTAAGGATGTCGACCTTTCTGTTAAAGAGTAAGATCCTTTTTTTAAACAGAAAAAAATCCGCGAAATTGTGTTCGCTAAACCCACCAGACTCCACGTAAATAAACAGTAATTTTAGCATCGTAAAATACACTTTATTCAAAGTCGACAGAAACAAAATAAAACTATGAAAAGCCGTTTTGGGTCGTCTTTCCACTTTTCCAACCATCACAAGTCTAGTTTTGGTTGAAATAAACACATAGTTTACCGATTTACATGTGAAAATATGTTGGCTCTATACACGCTAAAAGTATTGCTTTTTTAAATGGAATCTGGTGGGTTTAGCACTAGCAACTTCAGAGTTGTTTCTGGTTTAACAGAAAGGTCTCAAAGAGGTTTTAAAGGTCTATCTCTGAAGGGATCCTTTCCATAATGTAGTCAGACACTTAGAATATTAAACTGAGCCTGTCAGCGGCAAGACAAGTACTTTTGTGAAGGTAAATACAAGCTGGACAATTGCCCTAACTTACATTGTAGCTTGTTTCGCCGCTGCCGACTGCAGCGATCTCGCTTAATAATGGGCCAATGTCAAAGATTGTTGTTCCCATCCGTCACTTAGACACAAAAAAGGAAAATAGGATCCAGGAAAAAAACGGTAGTTACCCTTTAACTGTGAAATTTCCCTTAATAGTTTTGCTAATGTTCTTCTCATTCAGAACACAAGACAAAATAAAAGTTTAGTTGCAAAACGTGCAAAATAATAAATATTTTTCAATTAATATGTTTTTGTGATCGGAGCCAAAATCGTAATCGCGAAAAGAATTTCAATTAATTGCACAGCCCTAGGCCTACTAGAAATGCTACTTTATTGCACTCTAATTCCACAGGTCTAGGGTTATACAATGAAAATAAAATAAATGAACATAGATTCTTTGGTCAAACTTTTTTCATTTGAAGTTAACATAAGTGATAGTGAAATCATGTTAAATATCATCTAACACTGACTCATCAACCAACTTATATTCTGATTGTGTGAAATGTAATGTCAATAGAGTTAAAATGATTTGTCAATTGACAAAAGAAAAATCAATCGTTGCAGCCCTAGATGTCAGTAATGGGTAATGACCATCTTGTTTGTGACAAACTAGGGCTGAACGATTAATTGTTTTGAAAATCGAAATCGAGATTTGAAAGAATGCAATTAGCTAATTGTGAAGACCACGATTAATCTAATGTGCAATGTTTAGTTGAATGTTTGGTGTAACATTTGGTTTAACATTTTCTATTATTTACTGTTCAAATGCTGAAATAATTCAATTCAATTTTATTTATAGTATCAAATCATAACGAGTTATCTCGAGACACTTTACAGATAGAGTAGGTCTAGACCACACTCTATAATTTACAAAGCCCCAACAATTCCAGTAATTCCCCTATTACATATCACAGATTGTTTACAGAAATGTCCTATTTTTAGTGGATTTTTCATTGATTTTTAAATTACTTCATTTAACATGATCGTAGAAGGTGCAACGTGTAGATGCTGCTATTATACTGAGACATATCAGACATTTCAGTTTACAGGAAAGTACTGATATTTTTCTATTGGAATTGTTTTTTTAAATTGTTTATTATTATAACTTTAGCTTTTGTGATAAATGTTCTGTGTTTGACTGTTCAATGTTCCATGCTTATCAAAAGAAAAACACTTATTGCTGGCAATTCCTATCTATGTTCTCATCCTTGCATAAGAATATAGAGCGCTTTTGATGGTGTCTCATGTTATAATGCTCCATGACATGTTTGATCTGTTACACAGTGAATATTGAACTATTCAACTTTTAAGAAAAAAAAACGCAAATTCAAATCGCAATTAGATGTTTTCCCCAAATCGTTCAGCCCTACTACAAACATACTACACAGGTTATAGGTCAGAGCACACAGTGCTTCATAGCCAGGGCTTTCCACCAGCGCACAAACAGCCCAACTGCAGCCATTTCCACCCACTTATCACACTTCGCCCGTCACTGCAGTGATCACAGAGGAAAGAAACCCACTGGCTGCAGGATGGAACTTCGTTCCAAAATGGCAGATGCCGCTACAACAAACACCCCACAGCACATTCACATGGAACCTCTGCTTATTTCTCCTAATCAAAAAACGTTGAAGGCAGAATGGAACCGCCACTTTCCAAACCGCCAGGGTGTCTTTGGTTTCTGTCCTGGATGAAAGAGCTTCCACATTCCTTTCCTGAGGGGTCAGAGGTCAGCCTCTGCACTGCCTGCCTGCCCGCCTGCCACGGCTCCCGCATGCTGAGTGACTGGTATTAACCCTCTCACTGCCTGCCGCAGCCATACTGAGTAACATGTGGGAAAGGTTTCAGGGTTTGTCAGATTCTTTTGGTGGTGGTGGTGGTGGTGTTGTTGTTGCCAGGCCAAACCAGGCCAGCCTGTGCAGAACCGTGATCCACATGGCTACAGACGCTGCTTGACTTAACTATACAGTACAAACAAACTAAATATAGAAAGTGAGTTCACCGTTCGGAGCTTAGGTGACAACAGCCGCTGATGGGTGGTGAAGTGTGTATGTGTGTGTATGTATGTGGGAGGGGGGAGGGGTTTGCACAAACTTTTGCTCTAAAACGTAAGAAAAGATAATTGACACAACTTAGGAATGTCACGTGCTGTACGAAAAACAGGAAAGTTGTAGAAGGTGTTTCATTAATATGTGACTAAATGCCTCTAAATGCTAAATACATCTCATAAACAGTGTTTTAGGTTGTGACCTTACTTTGTTGCTCAATTTGAAAAGTGCACATTTAACTGCACATGCTGTTATCAAGCAAAATGAGCAGTGCTTCCAAGCGTGGGGATTATTTCTTAATTTTAAAACTTTTATACCAAGCACACTAAAATCTTTTTTCAGCGGCGGTGTATTGTTATTTTATAGTTTTAGACAGCTCTTGGGTTGTTTTAGTTGACATTTATCTTGTTTTTAGGGGCAACCTTTTTTACTAGAAATGTTATTCAGGATTTTATAGTCACACTTGCGTTGTTTTTCTGCCTTTGCTATTGTTTCTGCATATCTCCAGTAAAACAGACTGGAAAAAGAGATTTTTAAATTAAAAAAACATAAATAATAATAATGAATCAATTGTCAGTATGAAATATAACAGAATTATCTCATTTTTCGACCTTTTGAAATTATGTGAAAATGGTTATGGGTTAGGGTTATTTAAAAAAAAAAAAAAAAAAAGTTGCTAAACACAACTTTACAAGACCCCCATTACAAGCATGTTAAACTATAACAACATGTGAACAATTCAGATGGACCTGGAGAGGGACTGTGGCAATGCAGGGAGTTCTCAAAAGTAAATACGGAGTGGTAGAAGCAGCTAGATAAGGACTGAGAGAGTGTGGGAGTCTGAGAAAGCTTCAGCAAACCAAGTCAAAGATAAAGAACGAGCAGAGTTAGCCTGAGAGAGATGGAGAGTGGAGTGTGTGTGTGTGTGTGTGTGTGTGTGTGTGTGTGTGTGTGTGTGTGTGTGTGTGGGGATTAGTGCGGGGCAGAAGCGAAGTGAAAGAGAGAGGGATAAAGGATGACAAAAAAGGGAGGGAAAAACTGGAGTCACTTGCAACAGTGGAGTCAGGGGTCTTTGCAACAGTCAAGTGACTCCGGAGAGAAGAGAAGAGGGCGGGTGGTGGGGGGGGGGGGGGTCATGCTTTACTAACTTCTTTGACCAGAACTGGAAGCCAGAGAGGATGAAGGCCGCATGGCCGCATTCTGACGGTACGATAACTTTCAGCAATAATATCACGGTTTCACAGTACAGGATGCAACTGTGAGTTTTGCACATGTACAGCTTTAAAATGTATTATTTTGAAATGTCTGGCTAAAAAAAAAACATTGAACGCAATGTATTTAATTTAAAACAGACTGCACACTGGCACGGAGAGGGATTTCTTCTTTTTTTAAAGATTATTGTTTGGGCATTTTAGGCTTTTATTTTTTTATATATGACATGAAAGGGGAGAGAGAGGGGGAATGAGATGCATCAAAGGGCCGCAGGTCGGAGTCGAACCCACGGCTGCTGCGTCGAGAAGTAAGCCTCTATATATGGGTGCCTGCTCTACCAGTTGAGCTACCCAGGCGCCCAAGGAGAGCGATTTCTAAACTGCACTTTCTGTCAATGACGACTCATAAAAAACAGCTCATACCGCAGGAACGGTATGACGGAAAATTTTAGTGGTTTTGAATCTGTGACTTTTTCAAATCACGGTATACCTTGAAACCAGTAAGCAGCCCATGCCTACAGCTCACTTAAGTGATGTCAGAAAACATTTCAAGCTTATTTAAAAAAAACAAAACTCAATCAATCAAATTGGGACTAGATTGGGTTAAACAAACACAGGACTTTCACCCAGGAGGCTGGTTTGTGTCCCGTTTGAAACTCATTTAAAAATAAAAGTAAACGGCGAGTTATTTTAACTTTACTTAACAAACGGAATTACGTCACGTACTTGTGGCAGAAAACATTCCCAGCTAATTTCAAAAACTCTAATCTAAATCTCTACTATTTACACTTTTGGCATACTCAATCAAATTGGGACTCGACTGCATTACATCTTTTTGTGGGAATGTTGGGTCATTATGGCAGCCGAGAGAACAAATAGATGAGGATAACACAACTAGTCAGCCAAACACTGTAATTAATCAAGTAAATAAAATTCATTGCATTTGTATTACTGTCCTCCCCCGAAAACAACCCCATAGGTCGTTTGTACCAGCAGCAATTACGAATATTTACGTTTATTGTTATGAGGCGCCCTCTAGCGGCCGTAGTAATAATGACGAGAGGTCATCAGAGAATCAGGAAGTAATGTAACGTGGTATTAAGACCCAGAAAGTCCGGTAAGAGGGGTGGATGGGTCAAACAACAAACTGGGACTTCTACCCAGGAGGCTGGTGTTCCTGTCATGTTTGAAATCCGAGTTATTTTAACTTTACTTAACAAACGGAACTACGTCACGTTCTGCGTCACGTGCGTAATTACGTCATGTACGTGCACACGGGAGTAAAGTAATACAGATGTACTGATTTTAACCCAAACCAAGATCTTTTTCAAGATCTTGCCTAAGCCTTAGTCTATATCCACAACCTTTCACTTTCGGGATTGCTCCGTTGCCGCCGGAAATTCAGCCGTATACATGTCCTTCTTTTTGGCTGGATGTCCGTTACCTTCTGCTTTCTTTGTGTTGTAATTTTAAACTCTGGTGGATTTATGAGGACTATGGTTAACTGCTCCTCAGATCTCTGCAGGGTAAATCCAAACAGCTAGCTAGACTATCTGTCCAATCTGAGTTTTCTGTTGCACGACTAAAACAACTTTTGAACGAGCACGATCCATCAAAACAAGTTCTTTCCCGAGGCTATTTTGCAGAGCCACCATTGCTCCGTCCAGCTCTTAGCGCCGCCCAAGACGATTGTGATTGGTTTAAAGAAATGCCAATAAACCGGAGCATGTTTTTCTCCTATCCAGGAATGCTGCGTGAACTAGCCAGACCCTCCTCTACAGCGTTGTGGAGGAAGGTCTGGCCAAGTGAGACTAGGTTATATGATGAATGAATTCATCTACAAAACAGATTTTTGTTTATTGCAGCAATAATCAAAACTGGGCTTTTTCCGAAGTTTTAGTTCCTTTTCAATGTTTTTGCCGCTTTTTAAAATGTTTTGGTTGCTTTTTTCGACATTTTTGTCGCTGTTTTTAAGTACGTGCAGACTTGTCCCTAGATAGTTGGAGATCTTAACCCCCCCAATGTTGAACCCAAAGTTACGCCCTTGCTACTACGTGAGCCCTGTCTCTGTATGTAAAAGAGTTTTTCCTGCCTGCCTCTGCGACTTGTAACGTTGGACAGCCAATCACAAACATTATTAGCTCTTGGTAGAAGCATGCTGCATGCTTATTAGCTCACTGACGCTAATGAGATTGACTCCCTAGGTATTGAAACTGGGTATTGAATGATGCGGCATTTTTCGATACTCGACACTTTAGAGGTTATTTGGTCGGTGCCTAAAAAGTATTGAATTGGCTACCCAGCCCTACATAGCCCATACATAGTGATTTTACATTTTAAAATGACTTGGCAGGGAATTATCATTGAACCTGGAGAGGCAGCAGAGTGAAGGCAGAGTGAGAGGTCTGTATCGGCTCTAACCCCTCATCCATTTCAACACTGTTCCTTCTCTCTCTCTCTCTCTCTCTCTTTCTCTCTCTCTCTCTCTCTCTCTCTCACCATCCCTCCTCCCCCCCAGGTTTCAGTTCCTCTCCTGCTTGTGACTCAGGGTGAAGCTCTACATATGGAGGAAGGAGCAATAGAGGGGTGGAGGGTGAGAGGAAGAGCCCCCCCCCCTACACACAACCAGAACTTCGTTCTGCCATGCCAAACCCTCACCCATCCCGACAGTTAGTGCCAGCCACATCGAGCCGGGATGTGGCCATAAAACCAGCACCGCTGCCCGGGTGTCCTGGCTAAAGATAGCCCAGGCTGTGGTCTGGCGGGGGGGGGGGGGGAGGGAGGAAGGCAGGGCTCATCTAACTGTCACCAAGGAACACCTTCACTACTGCTGCCTGAAAAAGACGTACGTTTCCCTTAACTGTTACTGTTTTTGCACTCCTTTAAAGGCTACCTTTTAAGTTAGAGACTGTCCTCCCGCGAAAAAACGCTCAAACAAACAAAACAAACACAGGACTTTCCCCCAGGAGACTGGGGTTCGTAAACGGTAGGGGTGTGAATCTTCACTGGTCTCACGGTTCAATTCAATTACGATTATCCTGTCAACGATTTGAATCGATTCAATCCCGATGCATTCCGATGCGTCACCTCCTCAATTTTTATTATATATTACTACACATGGTTTTCATCAAGAATTTCAAGCAGTCAGATTTATATGAACGCCCCGTTTTATTGTATCTGCTCCTAAAAAAAGATACTTCCTAAATGTAGCGGAGTCTGAACACAACAGACAAAAGGCATAAAAACTAAAACAGCAGCAACCGGAAAATTAAAAAGTAACATCTGTAGGCAATCATCGATTATGGTCTGTCACTGCATCGATGCAGAACCTTCTTTGTCCGCATCGTGATGCATCGAGGCAATGATTAATTTCAACACCCCCAGTAAACGGTGAGGATTTTTTTACTTTACGTAACAAACAGTACAGACGGAACAAACTGAACTACATCACGTTCTGCGTCATGTGCGTAACTGTAAGTTAAGTTGTAGAGCAGATGATTTTAACCCAAACCACGATCTTTTTCTAAAATTAACTGAGTAGTTTTGGTGCCGTAAGCGTAACCAAACTGCGGCTGTTTCACAACGTTAACGACAGTTACGTTCTGTCGTTTAGGTATGAGGACGGAAAAGGCTCCTCCTTGCCTATATCATCCTATGGTTTGGAGTACTTGTTAAGTTATCATCTGACGTCTTCATTTCCATTTCAATGTACAGTATATTTATTAATTATTCTGCTTGAATGATTGTAAATGGGACTCATAGTCTGCAATCATGCTACTTAGGCACAGCAGTGCTTTGAGCTAAATGCTAACCTGCTCAGAATGCTTAGCAGGAAGTAATTACCAGGTTCACCAACTTAGTTTGCACCTGTTGCTAATCAGCACTACACACAAAGTACAGCTAAGGCAGATGGGGAGGTCGTTAGTTTTGCAGGTATTTGGACAAATTCAAATTGTAGATGAAATCAAAAGTTCCAACAAGTTCCTTCCCGAGGCTATTTTGCATATGCACCGTCATTGTGTCCGGCGCTTAGCACCACCCATGACGATTGTGATTGGTTTAAAGGAATGCCAACACACCAAAGCACGTTTTTCTCCCATCCTGGAATGCTGTGTGGACTAGCCAGACCCTCCTCCCACAAGCGCTGTGGAGGAAGGTCTGGCAAGGCGAGACTAGGGTTAGGGTCACACCGCCTCAAAAGGGATTGACAAATCTGATCGCCGGATACATGTTTGGCCACCGCAGGGTGATGTCGGGTTGCGTTTCTCCAAAAGTAGAATCTGTCTCAACTTTTTCTGCCGCTGCTTTTATTTTCGACTCCCCCTGCGGTCCCCACCGCCGCAGCCTAAACGCACTACATCCATTCAAAATGAATGGGAAGACTTGCTGCAGTCTATGTGAACACAGCCTAACATTACAGCTTTATTAGAGACACATTAACTAGCATTACTTGTTAATATATCCATCCTGTGTGTGTGTGTGTGTGTGTGTGTGTGTGTGTGTGTGTGTGTGTGTGTGTGTGTGTGTGTGTGTGTGTGCGCTGTGTTGAGCTGGTGAGAAGGCTGCAGGGGTCAGCCAGGTTGTTGGGGGTGACACTGAGTGCACGCTGCCTTTTTGACACTGGGAATGTGTTTGTTAGACCGCAGGGCACACACACACACACACACACACATACATACATACATGCACACAAACACACACACACACACAAATCTTTTTCTTATACTTCCCACACGAATGCACAAGCCGTCAAATCACAATCTAATTGAACATTTAACAACATGCACGCATGGAACAGCATACATAACTAATGGTAAATATTCATGGGAGCTGTAGTTTTAACTGCATAAGTGCTGTAGTGGAATGCCAATTTGTCATACAGTTCATTTTTTCAGAAAGCGAGATGAAAGAAATGCTAGATGAGAGATTGAATGGAGTTATAGAAGCTTGTGGAACAGAGGCTACCTAGCTAGTAAGACATTCAACTCTTAAATATCAGTCAACTCCAGGGCCGTTTAGGGCTTCCGTAGTATACACAAAAATTCAGTTAGGCCCCCAGAGAGGATAATGTTTTCAGAGAGGAAACAATGACATTACATTTCACTTTGCTGACATTTTTATCTAAAGCGACATGCAATAAGCGCATTCAACCATGAACGTATGAACTCGAACCAGCAAGAATCACATAGAACAGAGATCTTCAACAGGGGGTTCGTGACCCTTAGGGGGTCCTCAGAGTTAGTGCAGGCGGGCTGCCAAATTATATTTAAATAAATATTTTTTTCATTAAAGGTCCAATATGTAATATATTTACTGTAATAAATCTAAAAATGACCCCAATGCATCATCAGATATTAAGGAAACATGCTAAGTTTGATATCATATCTTTTCTGACAACAATGCTAATGACAGTATTTTCTCCTTTCGAAATTTCCGTTCTGTGATGGAATTTCTGTTTGTGTTTTGGCCTGTGTGTTGTTATCAACTGCCCAGTTTGACAGCTAGGCCGGGTTCCCAGATATAACAAAAAACGTAAACCCAGCGCGCTACAGCTGTAACGTTAGTACAGCCATGAAAGCAGCACATAAACGAACGGGATCAACGGAGATAAATTCTACCCAACCTAAAAAAAATGGCATGTTTCTAACAGTTGCGTGACCAGAGACATTACAAACCCTGGGTAAATATTGGAGATGTATTTGAAAGATGGAGACAGTTTAGAGCCCAAAAGGACACAGAGTTGGCTAATTACCTCCAGAACAGGTAAGCATTAGCTTCCGGCTAATTTATCACAGCTACAAAGAATGGGCATTTTATGTAATTTCAAAATTCGTGTACTCACATTGAATTATGGGTTATTAGGGTACCTGAGTTGGTTACTCGCAGAAACAACTGAGACACAGCCAGTAAAGTGATCCCGACTGGTCCTGGCAAACGACGACATGCTAACCCTGCCAACTGCTAACGTTACCGGTGGACCAGGCAAGCGGGCCACGGCTGTTTACAACGTGTAGCCTGTTCAGCCGCCGTAGCCGACAACGGTGAGTTATTTTAAGCCAAGAGAAGGGAGCTGTAAACCTGGAAGAGAGGGCCATGAGTTTGCAGTGTGTTTAGCGATTGTTGCCATCATTCTTAGCCAATAAAGCGTGTTCAGTCGGGTGGAGAGGAGGGCAAGGTAGTGTTATTTTTAGCGGTTCCTACCGTAATTCTAAGCCAAGGAAGTGTGCATGTCAGTTGGGTACAGAGCTCCGCATGAGCACAAGCGTTTATGACTGTCAATATAGCCAGCATCTAACGTTAGCTACTCCGCTGTGCTGTGAAGTAATGTCTGGCTATGTGAGATAAGCGTCTAGCAACATTGTTGTTGTGCTGCGGTCTCAGCCTCACAAACTCCGTGAACTGAATGAGTCTGAGGAGGGGGCAGGGGAGACGGCTCTCTCCAGTATTTTAAATTTGTACTGCAGTAACTATTTTAAACACTAGCTGTCAGTATTACATATTGCACCTTTAAACAAAAATATGTACAGTTTGGTCCACATAAAGCCCTCAAAAAGTCAGAAAAAAAGTTACTTAGCCATTATAGAAAAAAGTGCCAAAAGGGCCTGATAAAGTGACAGAAACATCTGAAAAAACCTTGCCATAAAACGTGACAAAAAGTGGCAAAACTTCAGAAAACGGGAAAAAGAGCAAAAAAGCGTCGATAATAGTGACAAAAACTTCAGAAAAAGCGACAAACGCCGGAAAAAACAAACAAAAACAAGGCTGACCAAAATTATTATTATATATTATTGTGAATCTAAATTGATACGCAGGCCGTATCAAAATCTGCGAGGGGCCGGATTTTGGCCCGCGGGCCTTGAGTTTGACACGTGAAGTAGAAGGGTCCCTAATAAACGTTGAAGACCCCTAACATAGAAGATGTACATAGCTTCAAATAAGCCAAACTACAAAGTAACACATGTTAAGTGCAACATGTAAGTGCAATTTATTTTTTATATCGACAAATTGCTCCAGGCCACATTAATTCCTGCTTTGACAATTAGCCCAAAAAACATCAAATAAACAATTAGGAGGGACCCGAACACCCACCAACTTCCCTTTGCTTTACCGACTCATTCTCCCCTAAACATCTTGCATTTGTTTTGACCTCCTTCTCCTCTTTCCTTTCGTCCTCCTCCTCCTCCTCCCTGCCAGTGCTTCTGCTCCTCCATCTCTTCAAACCTCCATCCCTCCTCCTTCACTTCGGTCTGTCCCGCATGCCAATTCAAACATCCAGAAATCAGCCTGCGCTCATTAGGAGCCTCCTTTTCTCCTCTTTTCCCTAGTCGTTTCCCTTCCTTCGCCTCCCGCTGGGTTCCCCCACAGACGGCACGCGTTTCGGAGGCACCTATCAAAATAAGCACTGTAGTTTCAAGTCGTTCCAGTGTGCATATGTGCGCGTAAAACCTGGCACACACTGCAAGATATCACCCACAAACATAAACCACATCAAAAATGTCCTATTAGTAGAGACGCTAAATAGCATCATCATTATTACTATCCTTACTTATATATCTCTCTCTCTCTCTCTCTCTCTCTCTCTCTCTCTCTCTCTCTCTGTCTGTCTTCCTGTCCCTCTCTCTCTCCGAGCCCAAGCTGGTACCATCGGATTGAGAGAGACATCTGGGCAACACACATCCTTCTTTTAACGGTGATTGGGGTTTGGTGGAGACTAATTAGAAAATAAACTGGCTCCACAAACAAAGTCTAACAGGGCATCTCTCTCTCTCTCTCTCTCTCTCTCTCTCTCTCTCTCTCTCTCTCTCTGCTAATTTACAACAAAAACATAGTTGAGGGGCGTTATTATGGAACCCACGCAACTTCTATGAAAGACCCGCCCTTCAATAGCATTCACACACTACTATAGGCCAGGCGTCCATGCTTACGCAAGGTAACGTAACCCGATTTGTTAAGGTCCTATCCCCTGACCAATCGGCTATCCTAACCTTAAAGTGCCCATATTATGAAAAAATCACTTTTTCTGGGATTTGGGGTGTTATGTTGTGTCTCTGGTGCTTCCACACACATACAAACTTTGAAAAAAATCCACCCATGCTGTTTAGAGTGAGATACGGTTTCTGAATGTGTCCTGCCTTCAGTCTCTGGGTGAGCTGTTCAAAATCGGCACGGCTTGTGACGTCACAAGCCGAAACGAGCAGGCTAACCGCAACCATTAGCTCGTAGCGTTAGCATGCTAACGCTATGGCTAACACTAGCATGCTAACGCTAGCATGCTACCTCGTTCTCAATAGCAAAGCACTGCTACAACACACACAATTTCACCATAATCTACAAAAGAACTACTTACATGTGCGCCCTCATTTAGAAGTCTCCCAGCTAATCCTGCCTTGTAACTGACCAAAGTTGTAGAAACAGCCTTTCTTTTACTGTCTATGGAGCTAGCTAGCTGACATGATCTACATCTGAGCTACTGCGCATGTGCAGTGCAATCAAAGATAGTACAGAAGAAGAAGAAGAAGAAAAGAGGTCTCACTCTGTAGCTAAAACAGAGACCAGGTGAAAAGAGGATCTGCAGCAGTGAGAGAGAGCGGTGCAGTACAACAAAAATATGGTGTTTTTTGAAAATTAAACCATGTAAACCTATTCTGGTACAACCTTAAAATACAATTATGAACCTGAAAATGAGCATAATATGGCTGCTTTAACCACTCAAGGTCAATGCCTAACCCCAACCAATCGAGCTGCTTTGTAGGGCGGGCCTTTCCTAGAAGTTGCGTGAGTTCCATAATAACGCAGTTGAGGGTGGTTGTACTTTGAAGAATCTCTCTCAGCAACCACCCATCATCATCAACACGCTGGCTTGGGCATTCTCTGAGAAATGATGGGGAGAAGGATGCGTGTGCAGGTGTGTGTCAAAGTTGTTCCAAGAGATAAACATTCAATAGTAGTTATCACTCGAAAACCAATTCAAAATGTTGATTGATTTTGTCCGACAACAGACTAGTAGGAGTGGGGGAAAAAAATCGATACAGCATAGTATCGCAATATTTTCCGTGGCAATACTGTATCGATACACAGATGCCAAATATTGATCTTCTATTATATATGTGTTGGTCAGTGTGTCTGCTTGACAATTCCATTTTGCAGCAATAAAACTGAAGTGAGATGAGCAAACAGAAAAATGTATCTTTAAAGCTAAAACAGATGTTGACAAAGTTTCTTTTTAGGGACATAATTTGAAATTTGGGAAAAATCTGAAGTAGGAAAAAAAGCTAATAAATTGGAATACGTCGCAGAATATTGCAATATGTTTAAAATCGCAATAATATGGATATGGAGAAAATGAAATATCACGTTACTTTTGACCAAATACGTCGATGATGATATTGTGGCTATTGGTGCTTTTACAAAATATTTACACAATGAGGTTTTTGATAAATAATCACCAATAATCTGGATACAATGACTACGTGGGTAAATGCAAAATAATAAAACAGATAGAAAATCTGTCGCCTTGATAATCGGGGCCTGGTGTTGGCTCGTTACGCCACTGCATATAAGAGATGAGATGACTGAGAAAATAGGAGGCCTGTACTACGAAGCAAGGTTTGGCGTTAACGAGCTAACTTCAGGTTCAACCCAGGGTTTTCTGTATCACGAAGGTGGATCAGTTGTTACCGGGTTCAATCACCATGGTAACTTATGCTGAACACCTAACCTGGTCGGGAGCAGGTTATGTTGGAGATCAGAGATCAACCGGTGTAAAAGCACCGCCTACTGACCAATCAATACTCTGTTGATAACGGCGTCACCATTCTTAGAAGATCAGGCGGAGCTCGGTGGACGGAGAGAGAGAGAGGGAGAGGGGGAGAGGGGGAGAAAGGGGTGCGCACATAAAAGTTAAAGCATTTAGAGACCGACAACCCCGTTAGCGTTCCCTGATGTGTATATTTATGAAATACATAGATTGTAATGGGAGGGAATTACATATCGGCTCGGCTTTTTGAGCCGTGTGTTGCCAATGCGCACATCAGTTTGAATTATGTTTTTATATATTTTATTTGCTCTCATGATGGCTTCCCACTGCCAGGGTTGCAACTGAAATAATAGGCTAAAACGACAGTTTATGGAAAGCACAAGTGTAATTATGGTCAGATCTTGGTCCTGACTGATGGGGAAAGTGATATTGATAAGCGTTGTGATTTACGCATCTACAGCGTCGGCTATTTTTTTGCCAGCTTTCCTCCTGCAGCAGCGACTGTATTGCGGTTTGCCTGCAAAACCGTGTCTGTGTTATTCATATTCATGTAGAATTATAGTTTGCTCTTCTTATGTAAAATATGCGGCTCTGGTAGATGTTTGCGATTGGTCGTGGTGCGCAAACACCGCCTCTTTTATGTGAACGCGCGCGTCTCTAGATTGGAAAAACCTGGGTTGACTGAACTAGTTGATAACCAGCGTTGTGATACAGCTTATGCGGGACCGCGGTTGTTAGGGTTAGTGAAGCCGGGTAACTGAAAGAAATCCAGGACATGTTGATCTCGCTTCGTAGTACAGGCCTCAGGAGTCTCCTACACGCATCACAACAACAACAAAAACATTGGTGAATGTGCACCATAACACATGAGTTGTTGCAAAAAAGTTGCAATTTTTTTTGTATAGTTCTTAAAAATAAAAAAATAAATAAACAGGAAACTTGTTTTGGGGAGAATAATAATTATTACTATTAATTAATTACTCTGGGCTGAGATTTCCTAGGAACCTTACCAAAAAAGTTTAGGATGCTGCAAATGTTGGTATAATATGAAAACGGCTGGTGGATTTAATACACAAAGTAATAATTTATTGAATGAATCAAATAAGAACATATCTGTCATTGTCAGTGGCTTGTTGATTTTGACATTGTTAGTTAATTTTCTAACCTGCCCTGGGACACACATTCATACGGTTTGATAAAGTACTTATTGGACTTTAACTTATCATTGCACTTACAATAACGAGCGTAGCTGTCCTCAATTTAGGTCATCCTGTACGTCTCATCTGCATTTTTTCCTGCATCCACCGTGTGTGATTGTGTGTGTTTGTGTGTGTGCGCATCAGTCGCGGGGGAAACGGAGCAACAGCCCCGCCCGCTGCAGAGAGCCGACAGGATTGAAACAGCAGCAGCTTTCAGCGACTTTAAAGTGAAGAATCGTTACAGCGTACATTGATGTTAAAATGTATACAGGTTGGCAGGACGGTCTGAAATGTTTTACACGGTCTTTCGCTGTACGTTTTGTTGGTAATTCTGAGATGTTCCGAGTCACACACACGTCTCGTCTTCATAACAGAAACAAGGAAATTAATTTTACCCCTTCTCACTCCCGCTTGGTCAGTGTCTGCACGTGGGTACTGCTGGGATTGTGTGAGTAATGAAAATACGATAGGGGGCCCCGGCTGTCAATCAATGTCTTCCAGTGATGCGGGCCCCTGATTGGACCAGGCCCGTAAGCAACCGCGTACCCGGCTTACCGATAGTTACGCGTCTGAATCAGTCAATTCTCATTGGCTACCTGCCAACGTGGCAGGTAGATTGACAGTGTTACCCGCCAATTGCAAAATTCACCCGCATTTGGCGGGTGGTCGGGTGTTAAGTCCATGCCCTGCTTGTGTCATATCACGATGTTACGATATCCAAAATGTAAGACGATACCTAGCCTCATATATTGATGTAGATATAATATTGATATATTGCCCGACCCTACAACAGACATTGTTCCATTTTCTGTCCATCGCATACAGTTTGGATTTATTAATCGACACAAAGCTAAACTAGACTGGCAGGTTTTGGACACAGTTTATTGGTGAACTTGGATAATGTAAAGCTGAAAACATGTTTTTTTTTTTTTTATTACATTTTCAAAACGTTTAAAAAAAAAAAAAGTATTTTATCACATTACATGTATGGAAGTTTCACATCATATGTAAAATGTTTCAGTTTGTGTAAAATGATCTTTTTAGGAGTAATGCTTAGATTCTTTGCTTTAGGTTGAAGTAGGAATACAAGTCTTATAGAAGTATTATCAGCAGCACCTGTTTACTGTAAGATTAAAATCTTACATGAGATCAACCTGATGTTATTGTTTATATGCTAATAATGATCTTATGTTTACTATGTGAAATTTATGATTAGATTAGTATAACTGTCAGATAAATGTAGTAAAAAGTACAATATTTCTTACTGAAATACACGTATAAAATAGAAATACTCGAGTACCTCAACATTGTACTTACAGTAAGTACTGTACTTATGTACTTCCATGCACACAACAGATGATATTTATGATGTTTACATTAACACCAGTTAAAGCACACGTCATTCTCTTTATTGGTAAGCAGTAAAAAAAAAAAAGTGTGTGTGTGTGTGTGTGTGTGTGTGTGTGTGTGTGTGTGTGTGTGTGTGTGTGTGCGTGCAGAGGTGATTCTGGGGAAAGCCCTTCTGGCAGGGAGTCCTGGCTGTGACACGGAGCTCCACAGCAGCCGGAGATGTGGGCACAGTGCCAGTGGGCGTCACGCCAATCGCCCCCGCCCACTCGCCCCCGCCCCCTCCACCCTCCTTCTCTCCAACATGTTTAAAGAGCAGAGCCTTTGCGAACACAACAAACATGCACACTTTTACAACCACTGGCCTCCTCCCTTAAATACAACCACGACTGGTGCTGCCCGATATGAGGAAATTATGCAATAGCGTTGTTGAATATCCCGATAACCCATCCCGGGGGCAGGGGGGTGGCTGGGGGGTTACAACCCCCCCCCCCCCCCCCCAATAATCAAAACTGGCCTTTTTCCGAAGTTTTTGTTCCTTTTCAATGTTTTTGCCGCTTTTTTCCAAGTTGTTTTTGATTTTTTCAGAGTTGTTGTCACCTTTTTCGATGTTTTTTGTGGATAATTTTTCGACGCGTTTGACGCCTTTTTTCATTTTTTTGTATAGTCTTTTGTCGCTTTTTTCAAGCTATTTTGTTTAGCTTTTTTGACAATTTTTCCGACGTTTTTGTTGCCTTTTTGGGGGGTTTTTTGACAATTTTTGGGATGTTTTTGTCGCCTTTTTTCAGATTTTTTTTTATAGTCTTTTGTCTAGTCTTTAGTTTTTGTCGCTTTTTCTGAAATGTTTTGCCTTTTGACGTTTTTGTCTCTTTTTGAGTTCTTGAGTTTTTTCCGACAATTTTTTCGATGTTTTTTGCGCTCTTTTTAAATACAAGCACACATGTTGGAGATCTCAACCCCCCCAATGTTGAACCCAAAGTTATGCCTTTGCGATAACCATATTACTTGCAATACATAAACACATATTAAAGTGGACTCAGTTCTGTCTTTCTGCTGCTTTCTGTATTCATTTCCAACATTCTGTAACTGAAGAACTTAAACATTGAATTAAATATTAAAGGCAGCACTAAAAAAAAAAAAAGAATGACAGGTAGATTAGATCTAGTGAATGCATTCAAATAGGGCTGCAACTAACGATTACTGTCATTGTCAATTCTTTTCTTGATTAATCCATTAGTTGTTTGGTCCATAAAATGTCAAAAAATGGTGAAAAGTGTTGATCAGTGTTTTCCAAATCCCATGCTGACATCCTTAAATGTCTTGTTTTGTCCACAACTCAAATATACTCAGTTTACTGTCACAGAGGAGAGAAAAAACATTCTCACAAATATATTCACATTTAAGAAGCTGGAATCAGAGAATTTTATACTTTTTTATTTTTTTCATAACAAACGACTCAAACCGATTATCAAAATAGTTCGCGATTAATTTAATAGTTGACAACTAATCGCTGAATCTTTGCAGCTCTACATTTTACAGCTATCAAGACTGACACGCATACAGACACACAAACACACAGTGATTATTTAGTTGCTCTGATTGAAACGCATGCGGCCTGTGGTCTGAGCCAGTCCATCCAGCCGCTGGGACTCTGACACTTTTGTTTCCCTGGGCTGCCACTGGCTCTCTCTGATTCAGATGGGGTCAGCAACAAACAATCTCTAAGTTTGGCAACGTCAGCTCAGCTTAAAACAACAGGCATTGTTAAACGGGCTTTTGTTTACAGAAATCTACAGGTTTCAATAGATCCCACAGCCTTTTCCATGTTCTCTCTCACCTTACCCCTCTCTTTCTACTGCTAATTTCCCTCGGTTTTGTTTCTTGTTTGCTGATTTCCCCCCCCACACACACACTCAACCCCACTCCCATCCGTTCTCCATGTGTATTTTTAAACAATGTCCAGGGTAATGGAAGGGGAAAGGAGGAAAGTAGAGTGTGTGAGTGTGTGTGTGTGTGTGTGTGTGTGTGTGTGTGTGTGTGTGTGTGTGTGTGTGTGTGTGTGTGTGTGTGTTTTGCAGGAAGGGGGGGGGGGTAAAGGTAGAGACTTGTAAAAATAACATTCTTGCATTAACAGGACCTTGAAAAATGGGCAGTGGGCAGTTTGCATTCCTTGGATTTTTTTTTAAACTTGATCACGTTCTGAGAATCGGAGGCTGCCAGCAGCGTCAGGCAGACGACAGCCAAGTGACAAACAGGCAGGAGGGAAAGGAGAGAGAGAGAGAGAGAGAGAGAGAGAGAGAGAGAGATGGAGAGCGAGGGAACATAACAAGAACGAGATGAAAAGAGAAGAGAAAGCAACCAGCTGATAGAGAAAAAAAAAAGACAGAGAAGGCCAGATAACACAGATGTTCAAAACAGCAGCAGCTGATGCACATGCGGGGGCATTTGAGTTCAAAACAGAGCGTCTGTGCATCGGAGAGAAAAATCACCTTTTTGCACACACAAAAAAAGCCACAGGCCTGACTCGATCGTATTAAAACAAGCACAGCTTCACCTTAACCTGTTGTTGCTCTGCAATGTTATGGAGCGAGTCCCCAGTGCCAGAGCTCACAGATGAGTCTTTGTATTGAAGCAGAACAGTATACCTATTGGGTAACAGATCAGAGGTGGGCCGCTCCGTCTGGGACACAGGAGAAGGGGAAGCTACAAAACTATGGCCTACAGTAGGTGTGCTATACAAATTGGGGAAGCAAGCGTACAGGTAGGGCTGTGTAATTAATAGAAATCTTAATCCCGATTACGATTTTGGCTTCTAATGATCAGTAGTCTCGCATTGCCAGACCTTCCTCCACAGCGCTGCGGATTTTTGGGATGGGAGAACAACGTGCTCTGGTTTAATGGCATTTCTTTAAAAGCCATTAAAAGTTTATAGTTAATGTAAAAAACTCTGCTGCCCGTATTATCACCAGAACCCCAGCAACTGAACACATTACTCCACTCCTCAAAACAACTGCACTGGCTCCCTGTCCATCACCGTATTGACTTTAAGATTCTTCTTCTCACCTTCAAAGCCCTCCATAATCTCGCTCCTCCATACCTCTCTGAACTCCTTCAGCCCTACACTCCATCCCGAAACTCTCCGATCCTCCTCTTCCTCACTGCTTTTCATTCCTTCTGCCCGCCTGTCCACAATGGGGTTTAGAGCCTTCAGCCATTCTGCTCCTCGCCTTTGGAACTCCCTCCCTCTAGCCATCCGTACCATTGAGTCTCTACCCACCTTTAAAACCTCCCTCAAAACCCACCTATTCCGAAAGGCCTACCCCAAATGATTCCACTCTCCATCAAAATCATGGATTGCTTTCTTTGAATTTTCTGTCAATCTTTTAAATGTGTTTGTTTTGATTTAATTATATTTGCCTTTTTAAATGTAAGGTGTCTCTGAGTGCTATGAAAGGCGCCCATAAATAGAATGTATTATTATTATTAATGTGGCTGATTGGACCTTTTCCAGGACTGTGTGGGCGTGGTTAGACTGAGTGATTGACATCTTCCTGAGTCCACTGTTAGTGTTGTTGCACCTGTTAGGGCGGGACAAATAACATCTTTGTCATCCTTATTGGAAGAAAAGAATTTGTGACCTAATAAGTTCCCATCAAAGCAGTCAACCATAGTCCTCATAAATCCACCGGAGTTTAACGCCAACACAAAGAAAGCGGAAGATAACGGACATTCGGCCGAAAACGAAGGACATACGGCGGAATTTCCGGCGGCAACGGAGCAATCCCAGAAGTGGAACGCCGTGGATATAGACTACCTATTGGGTAACAGATCAGAGGTGGGCTGCTCAGTCTGGGATACAGGAGAAGGGGAAGCTACAAAACTAGGGCCTACAGTTAGGTGTGCTATACAAATTGGGGAAGCAAGCGTACAGGTAGGGGTGTGTAATTAATAGAAATTTGAATCGCGATTACAATTTTGGCTTCTAATGGTCACAAAAACAGAGTATGATTATTTTGCACATTACGTTTTGGCAAGTAGACTCTTATTTTGTCTTGTGTGAATGGAAGGGGGGAAAAAATCAATAGGGAAAAATATTTAGGGGAAATTTCACAGTTCAAGTTGGTTTTCACTGTTGATTTGTTTCGCTGTTTTGCAATTTTTTGAATTTCAATATATGCAACATCTTTCCAAAAGTCAAAAAGTAATCGTGTTAAATAAACTTTCAATATTGACCATAAACAAATTTTCTCCATAATATAGCAGCCCTACCTACAGGTACCTACTGATTATTTTCATCATCAATTAACCTGTCCATTATTTTCTTGATTAATAATTTCTTATATACAATGTCAGAAAATATTATACATTTTTTCATACACAGAACGTATTTCACTCACCAAATAGTTGCATAAAATGATTTAATCATCTATTTTATTGTTTTCTTCAAAATTCATTAATGTGTTTTGTTTTATTGTTTTCTCATGTAGTTGATCGCTAGTTTTATATGTAGGTACATTACATGTACATTTGTGAACATGCTTTATTAATGATCCCTCAATGTGTAACCTCACCTTATATGATTTATGTATATATATCAATAAAAAATGGATCGTAAAAAAGATAATAGTATGAAAAAAGACTACTGTAATTTCCCAGAGCTACAAATTCAAATTGCTTGTTGTTTTTTAGATTTTTGAGTTTATTATTATATATATATATGACAGAGTAAAGCAGTAAATCCACACAACCAGCTACGTTTTGCTTATAAAAGATAGAACTTTTACAAAATAATGCTGGTTAATAATAATAATAATAATAATAATAATAATAATAATCAACTCATAGATTAATCAACTCATTGCTTCAGCTTCAGCACCAATCCGATGCTACTTTACTGACCTTATTCGGTCCGATCCACATTAAATCACCTTTCTATGTCAATGTAATTCTGTGTTTCCGTTTTCTGCTACATTCATTACAGTAAGTGTCAGCGGCAGCCTGCCAACTCAGTTTTAAGTGCCACCGCAGCCCTGGCCTCATGTTACCTTACATAAAAAATGATCCAAATGAGTTCCAGACAGTGTCAGGAATTTGTATCTGAAGCTGCTCACAGTTAAGGTATCAAAATAGTAGAATCTAGTTTCTAGAGTGTCTATTAATGAGTTGTAGACCCTTTCCAAATTAGTCTTGCATTGCCAGACAGCGCTGCGGAGGAGGGTCTGTCTAGTCCACACAGCATTTTGGGAAGGGAGAAAAACGTGATCTGGTTTACTGGCATTTCTTTAAACCAATCCTAATCGTCTTTTGGCGGCGCTAAGTGCCGGACGGAGCAACGGTGCCTCTGCAAAATAGCCTCGGGAAGAAACTTGTTTTGGTGGAACATGTGTACGTTCAAAAGTTGTTTAAGTCGTGCAACAGAAAACTCAGATTGGACAGATAGTCTAGCTAGCTGTCTGGATTTACCCTGCAGAGATCTGAGGAGAACCATAGTTGTTATAAATCATAAAAAGAGTTTAGAATAATGCCAACACAAAGAAAGCGGAAGGTGACGGACATCCGGCCAAAAAAGAGGCACATCCAGTAGAATTTCTGGCGGCACCTGAACAATCCCGGAAATGGAACGTCGTGGATATACAGTAGATTAATGAGTTGTAAACCTTTCCAAATAACTGCCACTTAATTTTTGTTTCCAAAGGTCTCCGTTTGTGCCCCTGCAGACTACAACGCTACCCTGAAGTTTTCAAACCAAAACGAGGTCAGCAGCATTTCAAGATGTCATCGTTTTAAGGGCTCGGAAACGCCGTAGTAGTGTTAACACGAGGCGTAAACGTAGCAAAGGATATTAGTTTTGAAACCAAACATATTAGTGCGGATGTAGCCTGTGTCCACTACTTTGGTTCATGACCAAATACCTGCAATGCTAAGCTGCTAAACTAAGATGTTAACATTAAACATTAAACGTCAGCGTGTAAGCATTGTCCTTGTGAGCATGGCACTTAATGTTAGCATTTAGCTCAAAGCCCCACTGTGTCTACGTGTGAGTAGTGTGCTCAAACAACATTTCCATCGCAACTGGTCACTTTTTCTGGCATTGTGAAAATGAGCTGAGTTAAATCCACCTGATTTTGTTGCAGATTAAAGGATCTATTGGATATAATTTGTACTACGTAAGTTCATGCTCATGGATATCCTCTAGAATTGTGTGCTTGGTGGTGCCTTCACTGTCAACGGGCCACCAAGTGGCATTACCTTGATACTATAATGGAGGTATCTCCCATTATGCAAAGTAATTATCATGGAAAATTCAGGGTTTCAACTAGTTTAAAGGCGTTTTGGCTGCTTATCAGTACAATCTTATATTTTAAGCATAACTTAAAGAAACATTTCATAGAACCATCATGCCACTTTCAAACTGGAGTGTCAAATCCGCATGTTTATGCAGTTATACGTTGGTAAAAAAAGAATCATGAATTCTATTATTCTATTACTATTATGGGCCCTATTTTAACAATCTAAGCGCACGGCGTGAAGCGCCTGGTGCAGGTGCGTTTAGGGCGTGTCTGAATCCACTTTTGCTAGCTTAACGGCAGAAAAAGGGTCCAGGCGCCAGGTTCATAAGGGTTGTACTTAGTGTCTTAATTAATCATCTGTGTGTTTTGGGCGTAACATGCAATAAACCAATCAGAGTGTCATCTTCCATTCCCTTTAAAAGCCA
Source organism: Sander lucioperca (assembly GCF_008315115.2). NCBI lineage: Eukaryota > Metazoa > Chordata > Actinopteri > Perciformes > Percidae > Sander > Sander lucioperca. The sequence continues at coordinate 17,197,084 of NC_050184.1, forward strand.
GGCGCGTTTGTACCTCGGCGCATTGCTGTTATGATGGCGGATTTGCTGAGCAGGAAGGAGAGATATTCAGGAGAAGAAACTGATCTGCTCGTGCGTGAAGTGAAAGCGCACGAGTAGATCACATCATGATCCTAGCCTAGGCGCATTTTACTAACGCGCTGTTAAAATAACAATGAAATGCTGCGTTAGTGACTTTAGACCAGGTTTTTGTTGGTCAATGGCACAATCACTTCCCGCTGCCTCAAGATAGCAATATGCCAAGAATGCACCTGAACACACCTCCCTGTAAGACCAGCACACCCATGGGCACACAGATGGGCGCATGTGCATTTGCTATTGAAACGACATCGGCGCTGGACGGGAAATTGACAACTTAACTTAACAACAGTCTTAAACTAGCAAAGACACTTGCGTTGGGCTTTGCACTGCGCCGAGTGCAAGATAGGGCCCTATGTATTCTCCGATATTATCAATCTGACGCTATTCTTCAGTTCAATATGGATATACAACTAGAAATGGTCCGATTTTTTTTTTGCTTCCCGATACCCATTACGATACCTTAACTAGCGTATCAGCCGATACCGAGTACTGATCCGATACCAGCGTGTCATATATTTTATTATGTTTTAACAGCTGTATACTATACTATCCCTGTATGAATGTGATATGATTTCTGTCATTGTTGTTCAGCCTGGCTCAGGTTAAACTCTTTGTGAAACATGAACAAACACAAACAATGAACGCCACAGAACTTTTTTTTATTATCCAGTTTGACAGTCAGTCATAACGGTAAAAAGAACATAAAAAAACTACTTTAAAGCCAATTTTCTTTGGGGCTAAAATACTTGGTATCAGATCGGTGCATATAGTCCAGTAATTTCGCGATACTGATACAGGGATTTTAGACGGTATCGGAGGCTTTTCCGTTACTGGTATCGGAACATCTCTATATACGACGCAAACTAAGAGAGAGAAAGGTGTAAGAAAGAAAGAAAGAAAGAAATTGAGTAAGGAATTGACAGGGAGTCTGTGCAGAGAGAGTGTTGAGCTCAGGAGTTATTTATTAACACATTTTAACACAGCACTTTCCTTCTCCTTTCTTCCAGCCCCCAGAGATAAAAACACACACTCTTTTGAATGACTGGGATGCCAGAGGGTGGTCTTCCACCTCACTACCTCTCCAACACTTTAAATGTGTGTATGTAGTGAAAGTGCGTGCGGGCGCGGGGGGGGGGATATAAGGAGCTCTGTAAGAAGCTCTGTCTTTTTCTGAGAAAGGTTTAGGTTTCAGTGGGAGGGTAAAATAGTTAACAGATTGCCCAGCATCCGTACCACAACTCCTTACTGCACAGCCATCCTTGGCCGCTCTGTGCCTACTGACACCACTCTCTGCGGGACAACCCCCCATTTCTCCGATACCAATTTTGTAAAACAAAAAGAAATGACAACATTGCACATTACGGCACAAATCTTTTAATTTATATCGATACTAGACACATTAGAGGCAATTCGGTCGGTGACTAAAAAGTATTGAATTTGGTTCCCAGCCCTATGATTGAATGAGTTAGAAAAAAACTATTTGGGAGATTTCTGGTAACACTTTAAAACTCTTCAAAATGTTTTTGTTTTTTTTATAAACTAATGGCCTGTTTAATCAGTAATCACTGGACTAGAGACAGAAACAGAAAGGTAAAGTCGTGGCAGTACTGTTGCTGCTCTTTTGTCTTGTGGTGCTCAACTGGGAGCGACTGTAAAGGAACTTTATGATTTCATTTGTGTGTCTCTCTGCTTTAGTCTCTCCCTCTGTGTGTGTCTGATAAATTAGTGCAGCAGATTTTAAACCTGCTTTACATTTTAGACTCAGTTTCCTGCTGCAGTCGTCGGTCTGCGCTGATAAATCACGTGTAGAGGGTATGTGTATGAATTTTGATTCCTTCCTTCCGTATTTTGCACCTTTAAACAGAAATGCCTTACAATACATATTGCGCCACACCAAACTCACTTTTCTTCCATATTACCTGCTCAAAACCTCTGTGCAGTCCTTTTAAAAAACAAGGACAAACGCAACTTAACTGTTTAACGCCTATAAAAAGTTCTTGTTTCCACTCGTGTTTTATTTTCAGAACTTGCTCTCATTTTTGTTGTGAAATTTGGGATACTTTGCCTTCTTCATTCCCCTAAAAACTGTTCAAACTCTCAAACTTCAAAAAATGAAAACACTCTTTGGGGTGGACTGCTCAGAGCTCATTTTTCACAAAAAGGCAAATAGACATGGCTTTGTTTCAATGGTTCACAAGCCAGAAATTTTATTTGGAAACTGATGATTTCTTTATTTATGCACATGTCACCTTCCTGGGAGCAGTGGATGGACTCACAGAGCTGAGGGCACTTTGACTTAATAGATATGTGCGCGCACACACACACACACACACACACACACACACACACACAGATAGCTGCTACTGAAAGTCACTCGCTGGCAAAATGAGACCATCCAACCAAAGCGACAGAGTGAATAAGAGGCCGATGATGTGACCGGATTGGCCAGGCCACAGTGGGGCGGGGGAGATGGGAGAGGGGAGGGGGGAGGGGGGGCGAATAGGGAGGGGAGGGGAGCGAGGCAGCGTCACGTGACCGAGTCCAGCAGAGAGTGTTATAATAGGCCCCCTCTCGGAGTAGAGAGGCAGAGGCTGGATGTGAACCAAAATCCCTCTACCACACACAGGCTGGCCATTGTTGGCTATTCACTGGACTCCATCTCGGGGCACTTTATCATTCAATTAGGACAGCTTTCACACTGCACACCACAGAAAAGAGGCCTTCAATCAAACTGAAAACTTCACACTGGCCCTGGAGGGGACGCAGAGAGGGGACTCGCAGTTGTCACCCCACTTTCATTTTTCCAACTTGTTGTTGGCCGCCCGAGACTTTGAGCGGAAAGAGAGAGAGAGAGAGGGGCAGAGAATAGATAGAAATAGAAAGATGTGAAGAAAGACGAGGAAGTCCCTCTGAGTACCATTACATGTTCGGTACAACGTGTGTGTGTGTGTGTGTGTGTGTGTGTGTGTGTGTGTGTGTGTGTGTGTGTGTGTGTGTGTGTGTGTGTGTGTGTGTTTATGAAGCTGATGGAATGCATCTGAGTGGGTGAGGGGCTTAATTTGGTAAGTGGTCGCAGGGAAAGAAATAGAGAGAGAGAGAGAGAGAGAGAGCAAGGAGAAAATTCAAAGCTCTGAGAAGAGAATGGCACAGAGGAGTATACTTGAAGGAAATAATGAGAAGGAGAAGTATGCTTGAGAAAAGAGGGGAGACGGGGAAATGCGCTGTGAGGGGGAGAGGAGAGGGAGCTCAGCAACTGATCAAAACACAGCAGCATTAAGAGTGAGAACTGGGGAGAGGACCGCAGTACGCAGGTTGATGAACAAGTTAGAGCGGGAGGAAAAAGCAGAGAAGCTAACAGGTGTTGAAGGATGAAAGAAGAGTGTGAGCACCCTGGTGTTAACGAGGTTGCTTTCAAACCCGCCTGGAATCAGATAAGAAAATAAACCACTGGGTTAAAACTGCTGACACCGACATGTAACCTTCCTATTTAGCACTGACATTACATACATATCATACAATCATAGGTGTAACTTACAACACTCCCCAATAATCAAAACTGTGTTTTTTTTTACCGTTTTGTCGCCTCTGTCGAGGTTTTCTTTGACAATTTTTGGTTCTTTTCAAAAGTTTTTGTCGCCTTTTGATGATTTTGCTGCATTTTTCGAGTGCTTTTCCAACGTTTTTGATCGCTTCTTTTAATGTTTTTTTTTTTGACAATTATTTCAATGTTTTTGTTGTACTCAAAGTTACGCCCTTGGTTACAATACCAATTTTGCTTGGATATAAAAGAGATTATCAGAGAACCTTTGTTGTAAATTGTACAAGCATAAAGCAAAACTCAAATGTACGCACCAGGTTAATGTTTACATTAAGAATTGACTCCCAAAAAAGTTTGTATAGGACAGCTGACGACATGAAAGGAGAGAGAGAGAGAGAGAGAGAGAGAGAGAGAGAGAGAGAGAGAGAGAGAGAGAGAAGAGAGAGAGAGAGGGGAGGGAATGACATGCATCAAAGGGCCGCAGGGCGGAGTCAAAACCGCGGCCACTGTGTCGAGGAGTGAACCTCTATATATGGGCGCACGCTCTACCAGGTGAGCTACCTAGGCGCCCGTTTAAAGTACTTTTTACTTATACATCCATCGAAAAAAAGGCATACATTAAAAGATTGATTTCTGGATTTTATGAATCGACAACAGATCACTTAAACAAAGCCCGATTGTAATTGGAGAATCAATTATTTTAACCCAGCCCTAATTATGAATAACTCTAATTTTCACTTCCCATCTTTCCAGAGGCATCTCAGTCAGTGAACACTGATTTCTTTTGTCTCTTACCGAGGGAGTTTGGAGGTTTTGCTTGGCATTTCTCAGTGAGTAAGGGATTGTTGAGCAGGGCGGGGTGCTGGAGGTGTTATTAAAAATCACTTCAGAGGAAGGAAGAGGGGATGTGTCATCAGACTCTGTGGCTACATTCCGCTTTCTCCCACTTTCACCCTGCTTCTAATACATACGCTCTAAGAAAGATCGGTGTATTAACAGTTGTTATGTATGTCTGTATAATTTAATAGAAATTGTCCATGGAATGTGATTCACAGTTGTATTTCTGTTTATTTGCATTTCCAATTGCGTCATGGAACACTTATCTGTGCTCTGACGACTAACGTAGTTATTAACGTACTGTTTACGTAACTATTATCGTAAATTATTAACCAGAAAAGCAAGAGTCAAACGTGCCAAAAAAGTGTTTAAAAGCGTTTAAAAAGCGGCATAGGGTCAAAGTGTAAAACAAAAAACAGCTTTAAATTAATTAAAGAACAGATTTAATTTCAGAAGTTTACTAACTGAGCTGCTTTGTATGAGAGAGTTGTAAATAAGTTTTACTGTAGATACACGCACACAATTTGGTTTTTAGTTATGGGACAAATTCCATGTAATGAGCTGCGAGTACTTTTTCTGTCATTTTTACGGATTTATTTCTTGTGAAAACACACCGGGCGCGCAAGTGTTGCATATACTCGCGTTGCGCAGCTATTTTTATTTCGCCGCCCATGTTATCCAATCAGTCTGCTCATACCGGGCGCGTAGCTGCAGCGATCATTTCGGCGTCTCCTCTGTTTCTTGCGCGAGACGCGAGCGAATGTGTCAAGCCAGGCAGCTAATCACATACAGGAAGACCACAGTGGAGCCGGATACTTTACAGAAATAAAACCCATTTCAAAATAAAACACATAAGTTCATGGTGATTTGGGCTGTCTTGACTTCTCACAGCGAGACAGGCGATCAGGCCCACGGAGGGAGAGACCGACGGACAGACAGAGAGAGTGACACACACACACACACACACACACACACACACACACACACAGGCTACAATAACCACAGTTTTCCCCACTCATACTGTCTCTTTATATCGGAGAGAGAGAGAGAGAGAGAGAGAGAGAGAGAGAGAGAGCCAAGAGGAGAAGGATCGCTTTGTGACCGGCGCGTATCAATACACGTCTGGTATGAATGACCAGGGGCGGGATCAGGCACGTATCTACGCTACGCGGGCTATACACGAAACGCGCCCGGTGTGTTTTCGCTGTTAGAGTGTAGGGTGAGATCTGAAATACAGCTTCAGTCAACAAAGTCTTTTAAGCATCGGCGTAATTTAATTCAATCAAAACTGGCCAGTGCCCCAAATATCTAATGATCATTTCCTTTACATAATTAAAGACATTTGCACCATAAATTGATGCAGAAAAGGCATAAATTGTTGCAGGAAAATTCATCAGAATGCAGGAAATTAAGTTTTTGATATGCTCAAAATTTAAATTTTTGCTCAAAGGTGGAGATCTCACCACCCCCCACCCCCCCCACCCCCTTCCCCAATGTTGAACCTTAAAGTGAGGCCCCTACTCTTACCGACTCATGCGTATGAATCAGGAGTCATCTGTCACTACTACTGTAGCTGTATGGGTGGGTGTGTGAGTCAGGAGTTACTCTCTTGCTCTCTCCGCATGGATCAGGTTTCCTCTCATTCGCTGACTCACTAATCGGCATCTCTAGCCTGGGCTGGATAACGGGTCCATATTCCAGATATTGCTGTGCAGCTAACACACACACACACTCACACACACACACACACACACACACACACACACACACACACACACACACACACACACACACACACCTCTGTGCTGAGTCACGTGTTGAATCTCAACACTTTGGCATGCATCGGTCCTCTCTGCAATGTTGTAATGTAATGTAATACTTCTATAAATATCAAAAAACACACTAGAGCTGAAACAATCATTCAGATAATCAATTGAGAGAAAATAAATCAACAGTTTTAATGAGTAATCTTTTAAGTCATTTATCAAAGCAAAAATATCATAAACAAATATTTAGCTGGTTTCAGCTTTACCATTGCAAGGTTTTGCTGCCTAACATAGTTATTAAATGAATATCAAACCACAGTAGTACAAAAAAGCTGCATCATCCGTCTCTATGCCCCTAGTCTCGCTTTGCCAGACCTTCCTCCACAGCGCTGCGGAGGAGGGTCTGGCTACTCCTAGGGTTGGGTACTGTTTGGATTTTTACGATTCCGAAGCTAAACCGGTACTTTTAAAACAATTCCGATTCCTAACCGATTCCTAAACCGATTCTTGAAAAACTGAAAAATGACATCAAAGAAAGGCTCTTTTATGGAGTTTTTTTAAATTGAAAATTATTTAAATGTAACAATATATTAACGTTTTAAAGTGCTTACATATATAATAAGTAAACCTAAGTCACCTAATAATAATAATAATAATAATAATAATAATGTATACTTTATTAAAATTACAATATCTAACACATAACTACAATAATTTTACAAATAACAGTTACACTATTAACAAGTAACAACAAAATAAATTTGTTGTTAAAAACTTTAGCAGTTATTTTGCAAAAAAATGACCATATTTGCCTTCTCTGGCAAGATAAGACACCTCTCCTGACTTATGGCATGTCCTGCACAGGAGAAAACTCTCTCAGGTGGTGTCCAAGAGGCCTGGACACACAGGGAGGAGTTTGAAAGGGCAGACAATTTGGGGATTCTGTCCCGTCTCCCCCACCACCAGGCTACAGGGTCTTGTCCTGAATGATAGACTAGCAGAGCAAGTGTAATATGTTTACTAGCGATCACGTGCAGTGAATGGTTAATATGCCTATACGTCCGTTTTGGTGAGCCCAGAGGGAAAATATGGCATTTTAAAAGTAGCTACCATTTACGATAGCTTGCTAACGGTAGACTACAGAGAAAGTGTGATATGTTTACGTCCATTTCAGAGCGTGTACAAAAAGCCGTCTATCAGCTGTGATTGTAGAGTGCACGTCGGAGGAATAGCGCGGACACGAACCTCACACCGCGAGCGGGCACGTGCCCACTCGGCGTAAAAGGGAGAAAGGAAAAATAGTCTGCCACTGTCTGCAACGACAGAGGGAAAATATTTCAGTCGGAACCGAAATTTTCGTTCTAATCCGGTTCAAATACTACCGTTTGCGTAGGAACCGGATCCATAGTGGAACCTGGTTTCGGTACCCAACCCTTGCTACTCCACATAGCATTCCGGGATG
>NC_050184.1:17209785-17312285 GCF_008315115.2 Sander lucioperca
CCATTTGTAAGAGGAAGAATTTGTCATTTTGTTTGACATAGTTTACTATGTAGTTCCATAGTCTCGCTTTGAGTCTAACAAACCTTTTGGCACCGTAGTGTAAAGCAGACTGTGGGAGATTTGACACTACTTCAATTACAAATCATCAATCCATTTTCAGCACTTACTGTATATACAACCTCTAACTTTTCATTTGTTGCATATAGCTTGAAATAAAAGTCTACGCTGCTGGGATGACAAACATCCACAGAAACTAAGGGAACTCCACCATGGGAGAAAAACACAATTTAACACACCAAGCTATGATAGAACAGAGTATAGATTGTAAGGAAGAGCTGGGTACATTTTTTGATATTCAACACCGAGTTTCAGTACTGATACCAAAACAATACCTTTTTAATACTTTGCTTTCCTTATCCCTGAGGAATATAAACTTGTTTCTACAAAACCCCTTTTTTTCATTTAACAAAATAATCCCTCTATCTCAAATGTTAAACAAGCAGATGTACAAGAACTCTTCTTGAATAAAATACAGTCTTAAACTGGCAAAATGATGATTAAAGTCAGTCCATATCTGATTAAATAATGAGTAAACAAGACTATGGCTTACTCTTCCGTTCTTTCCACACCCGACACACACAGTATGCCTCTCCTCCTCTCCAGCCATCCCCCTCTCAAAGTGCCCTGAATGACCAGCAGCTACTGCGTGAAACTCAAATATCACAAATAAATAAATCTTTCCCTGCTCGTCCAACGACACTGGACACACATGCATGCAAACACGTGTACATGCGAGTACAAATACACAAACGGCACGGCTCACATACGCACAAGCACACACACACACATACACACAGAGACACACACACACATATCTTCTTCCAGTTCTCAGGCTCCCGTTTTGTTTCTCCGGCTTTTTGGAGAAAATAATAAATAGTACAATCTTATTGCAGCCCCCTCAGTGAACAACATCCATTATAGCATGAACCCGGTGTCCCCCATCTCCTCTGCACCCACACACCCACCCCATCCCTGCCCTTTAGAAGGTGAAGAAGTACAAAGAAAGGGATCAGAGCTTTTCCGATTCTTCCCTGGTTATTAACTACCATTTGCCCCCTCAGAGGGCTCTCCCTCCCATTAACCCAACTGATGCTCTTTTCTCATGGAAATCAGCCTGCTGTTGTTGCCGCCGCCGCCACCACTGTCACCGTCTCTGCTGCTGCCAATACCATCGCTGCCCGCAGAAGCGCAAGGAATTGTGTGTGGGGGGGGGGGGTTTCAGAGTAAAAGACCTCCCTCCAGCTCGAAAACATCTCTCTCTCTCTCTCTCTCTCTCTCTCTCTCTCTCTCTCTCTCTCTCTCTCTCTCTAACACACACAAGCTAACGCCATGAGATCAGGCACACGTGCACGCGCACACCTACCATCCAGCGTCTCACAAACAGGGGGGATGTGAGCGAGCTCGCACAGGCAAACACATTCACTCAATCACAAAGGCAAACATGAACCGTGCTGCCTCCAACCGCAGGGGCATGGAAGTAATGCAAGGCAATGCATGGGAGTTAATGAGAAGAAGCTGGCTCAATGGGCCCGGCAGAAAATATTTTGGAGAGCAGAGCAGCTAAGAATGCACCAATCATCAGGAGTCTGTGACTGTGAAAAAAAAAAAAAAAAAAAATCTAAAAATAGGACGGACTCTTTTTGTTTGAATTCTGGACATAATTACTAACAGATAAAGAAAAAAAAAGATTGTAAATGTAAGTTTGCAAACTGTTAACCCTTGTGTTGTCTTCCATTTGACCATGCACTTGTCGTCCTCTCCGGTCCAAACTGAAAATCGACACTTTTTGTGACGTTTTTGTCTCTTTTTTTTTGACACTTTTGGCTTTTTTTCAATGTTTTTGTTGCTTTTTTCACATTTAACGCTTCTTTTCACTACCATGTATAACATCACTAACACCAATTTATTACCACTAGTTTTACACTTATTTAAACCTCATTTATAGGAAATTATACCTAATCCTTGAGTTAAAAAAGCTAAAAAATTATGAATTATTTAGACTAATATTAACCCTCTAAGAACAAAAGACTCACCGGCGCGTCCAAATGATGTTTGACAAAACTACTTAAAAGCGATACTACAAAATTTCAGACATTTATCTACTATATTTTATCATATATTAACACTACTTTGTGAACCTAAAGACCCAAAACAATTCGTACAACACATCATAAGTTAAGGTTTGGTTTCTAAAAGAGATTTGAGGAATTTCAAAAAGCCAACATCAACGTTTCAGCTTTAGCGCCAAATTATCTCTTCACACGTTGCTCTGGGACAGATTTGGGCGTCACGATACAGAAAGCTGAGTTTGTTCTGAACATTTTGATGTTAAACACATGGGGATCAGATTTATGCAAATACCTTCAAAAGGTAAATTTAACCCTCTTGTTGTCCTCGGGTCAAATTTGACCCATTTTCAAAAAGTTTTTATATCAGAAATTTGGGGGGGTTTCTTTCAACCAAATTGTCAAAAAGAAATAACGTGGATGGTTCCCTACAACGCTCTTGACAAGTAAAATAAATGACCAGTTCACTACTTTCATTGAATTTGAGTGTTTTATTCAATTTTATAGCATTTAAAAGAAAAATAATTGATGAAATAACATTGAAAAAGAGCTTCAAAAACGTCAAAAAAGAGGGACAAAAACATCTGGAAAATCTTCAAAAACGTCGGGTATAGACGACCAAAACCCAGAAAACCCAGACCCAGAAAAACCTAAAAACTGCATGGTCGACGGGAAGACAACACAAGGGTTAAAGGAAGGATGATCCCAGACTGGTATATGTCAACATTCAGTCAGGATAACTGTTTAGAAACATTTCCGAAAAAAAAATTCAAATGCTAAAAAAATTGATGAACTTCCGGCAAATTTGAGATTTTCTCTGCAAGTCAGTCTGGCCAAGAGCCCATTCAAGCCCATTTCCAATTTTTCCAAATCAAGGCACTAATCACAACCGTTGAGGCGGGCTTTAAAGCAGCCATATTATGCTCATTTTCAGGTTCATAATTGTATTTCAAGGTTGTACCAGAATAGGTTTACATGGTTTAATTTTCAAAAAACACCTTATTTTTGTTGTACTGCACCACTCTCTCTCACTGCTGCAGCTCCTCTTTTCAGCTGGTCTCTGTTTTAGCTACAGAGTGAGACCTCTTTTCTTCTTCTTCTTCTGTACTATCTTTGATTGCACTGCACATGCGCAGTAGCTCAGATGTAGATCATGTCAGCTAGCTAGCTCCATAGACAGTAAAAGAAAGGCTGTTTCTGTTTCTTGACGTCACAAGCCGTGCCGATTTTGAACAGCTCACCCAGAGACTGAAGGCAGGACACATTCAGAAACTGTATCTCACTCTAAACACCATGGATGGATTTTTTTCAAAGTTTGTATGTGTGTGGAAGCACCAGAGACACAAAAGAACACCCCAAATCCCAGAAAAAGCGATTTTTTCATAATATGGGCACTTTAAACATTACATTACATGTCATTTAGCTTTTATCCAAAGTGACTTACAATTGCTATATATGTCAGAAGTTGCACGCCTCTGGAGCAACTAGAAGGTTGATGTATTGCAGTGGGAATCAAACTCAGATCTCCCACACCAAAGGCATGTGTCATATCCACTGCGCCATCACCACCCCAAACAATGGCGATAGCGCAGCGACGGCGAGCAGCTTTTTGTTTACATTCAACATGACGGCCACCGAAGCGCAGCAACCCATTGATGCTGCTGTCGCTGCTACGTCACCCGGATCGTTGGTCTGATTGGTTGAAGGACTATCCAATTGCGGCCAGAGGCATTTGAGCGGCGTCCGTTGGTGACGCTGCTTTGGAAATGAGCTGCGAATGAACCTTCCCCAGACCCACTCTCAGTTATAACTGAGAAGGGTCTGGTGTCAACCAGGCTAAAAAAATAATAAAACACCCCAAATTCAATGAAAGTAGAGATCCGATCTTTTGTTGTACTTGCGAAGTGCGTCGTACGGAATCATCTGTGTTATTTTTGGGGTAATTACAATTAGGTAGTTAAAAAGAAACCCATATTTCTGATATAGACATTTTGACAGCGGGTCAAATTTGACCCGAAGACAACACAAGGGTTAAGTGATTACTTGCAACTTTTTTTGGTCAAATGTTCATTAACCCTCCTGTTGTCCTCCCATTTTCAAAACGTCTATATCAGAAACATGGGTTTCTTTTTGACCAAATTACCCCAAAAAATAACATGGAAGGTTCCCTATACAATGTTCTTCGCAAGTCCAATTAATGATCCCTACTTTCATTGAGTTTTGAGTCATTTGAAAAAAAAATTGAAACTATTGAAAGTATTCTGGCTAAACTTTGACATGTCTGTGATTATCTATCAACATACGTTCCTCTAATATTAGCCAAAATAATTCATAATTTCTGCTTTTTTGACTCAAAACAATTGGTAGAATTTCCTAGAAACAAGGTTTATTGACCATGAATTCCAAAAAAATACATGTAAGAGGAGTGGTAATAAGAGTAATAAGAGAGAAAGTGATTATGTTTTAGAAGTCTTCCTGAAAGAATTTGCGCTGCGCTCCATTTCAATCAGGAGAGACTTATTGTACATATGCATGATTTGAAATGTACAGTCTTTGGAGATTAGACTCCATCGTTATTTAAAAAATATACATTTTTTAAAGGGGTAGAAAGCCGACTTGCTGCCCTTTGCTGCGTGTCATCCCCCATCTCTCTCCCCCTTTCCTGTCTATCCACTGTCTAGCCCCAAAAAATAATCTTAAAAAAAGAAGAAAAAAACAGGACAAAAAAAGGGACAAAAACGTCAGAAAAATGTCAATTTCCTATTGTGACCCAAGAGGACAACAAGTGCATGGTCAGGGGGAATACAACACGAGGGTTGAATAATGCATAGTACATTATTATAATACATAATTATAAAACATGTATTATCTATTTTCATTCATTATTACCTGTATTTTTTTCCCCACTTATGGCAACACACGGGTATGAATTCATTATCTAACCTTTCACAAATTCCCCTCTGAGCTTTTGGAAGTTTGATGGAACTATTAATACCAATTACACAGGCCGTGTATGTACGTGTGTGTCATCTAAAAACAGGTGCACCAGAATGCCAACAAACCTTAATAGTTCCAAACGTTTTGAGAAATCTCTCTGGAGGAAATGAAATCTGTTTATTAAGCCCATGAAGGGGATCCATCGCTAACAGGGTTGTTATAGTGAGAGGGGTAGCAAACACCAACACATGGGTCTCAACTTGCACGGAGAACTGGCAGCAACAAAGCCATTGTCTCGTGACAAACTCACTTCCATTTCCTTATTATGTAGCTGGAGGAACTAGCAACTTTTTTGTTTTATTGCTTTATTGTTTGCCTTTTTTTGTCACTTTTTCCAATGTTTTAGTAGATTTTTTTCTGCGCTTTTTTGACCTTTTTGTTGTTTTTTACCCCCCCATGTTTTTGAAGCTTTTTCCGACATTTTTGTCACTTTTGTCAACGTTCTTTTAAAAGAAAATTAAAAAAAAAATCCAAATTCAATGAAAGTCGTGACCTGATTATTTATTTTACTTGTGAAGAGCGTCGCATGGAAAGCGTCCTTAAAAAACATTACCCAAAACGATTAATCAATTATCACAATAGTTGGCGATTATATCAATAGTTGACAACTAATCGATTCATCTTTGCAGCTCTAATATTCATGTATTTCATTGCATGTTGCAGCCATATAATAATCTGCCTTTTTACTGTATGTATAACACAAAATCACTGACTGCATCTTTTTTTTTTATCTTAAATCTTCTAAACATATCAGGGTAATTACAGTAAATCATTTTCTTTTCAGAGCGTCATTCAAACCCGGCAGAGAAGTTGATTTTCTTTACAATCTGTACTTCAAATCTTCTATTATTATCTAAAATGAGGTGGAATCTGTAGAGCCCGAGCAATTAGTCGATTAATCAATCAGCCAAACCACAGGAAATTAAATCGACAACTCATTTGAAAAGCAAAAATTTCTTTCACTCATTTTTCAGGCCAAAGTACCAAACAACCCCTATAGTTCTAGCTTGTTTTTCTTTGTTTTATGTGATAGTAAATCAATAATGTTGGGGGGGGGGTTGGTCTGTCCAGTAGACACGACAAGTTATGTGAAGGCCTCAACTTGGGCTTAAGGAAAATGAAACCGGTATTCTTCTTTTTTTGGACATTTTATAGGACTAAACGATAAATCGAGGAAATAATTGGCAGTTTAATCGACAATGAAAATAATCATTAGCCCTAGTGGAGTCTCCCCTGTTTGGCTGTGAAGACCTACATACATATAGTAGTATGTAAGCAATAGTAACTCCTGCACAACCACAGGATGTCTGCTTATAAGCTTAGAGCAGATGTAATGAAAAAACATCGAAATACCACAAAGGGCATCTCCATGCTCAACGGGAAAAGAAACAACAGTTACCTTGAAATAAATGATATATTGTTACTGGAGTGACAATAGCACCTTAATATCGCAGGAATAAGAGAATGCAACAACAGCACAATGCAATGCACTCTCTCTAAAAACTAGTGGAGCGGTAATTTCTTTCTTATTGTCTGCTGCAGGATATTAGTTACTTTGTGTTACTTCAACAACAGTGTTTGCTTATTTCCACACTTCTGACTGACAATAGACGTGTAAAAAATAAAAATAAAATAAATTAAAAAAAGGGAAGAGTAGAAGCCTGCAGAAAAGTAAGCGATCAATAACAAGTGCATTAAATGGAACCCCCACATTGTGACCCTCCCAACCCCCTCTTTTGGGTTGGTAGGGGTCTTGGTTGTTATTTACCCGCTTCCAAGGAAAAGCACACTTTCGCACCCACACACACACGCACACACACGCAGGCCAGAGGGAAGAGACACAAAACATCCGATCAGCGACAAACATGACACAAGCCATGTAGATAACCTCGTGGAGGGGCCAAACCTACATTCAGTCAGCAACAATGGCGTTAAAATGTTTAAGGGACGCAGGAATATCAGACACAAAAGTTCTCATTTAGGGAATGTATAACAGCATGATGCACACACACACACACACACACACACAACCACACACACATTTAGAAAACAGCTTCCACATTTCTGCAACTTTTTAATCAGACTTTTTTTTTTTCCTCCTCTCGCAAACTATAACTATAACACACGCCATGGTACGTTCGCACTATCTCTCCTCTGCAGTGGCATGCCACACTTGATAAATGTTCGGATAAATTGCTTTTAAAAACTAACCAGATCGCTGAAAACATGCAGAGGAGGAACATCAAACGTCAACAGCTCTGGGCCGCGGGACAAAGTGCAACCGTGTTAAACAACCTAACTGATTCGCATTTTGCAGAATAGCATATTAAAGCCTATCGACCCCCCCCCCCCTCCCCCCCCCAAAAAATAAATAAATAATAAATAATAACTAAACAAAAAATCGAGACGACCGAGAAAATTAAATAGCCCGGATCCGTCCATGCTGCCACAAGAAGAAAAAAAAAACGCGAAATCACGCAAGGTCCGATTACGCGATACTAACAACACATTCATGTAACAATTCAAGTGTCGCGCACGTCGATGTGTCAGTCAGCGAGAGTTAGATAGAAAGCTGGAAAAGTTGTTTTCAAAAAAAAGGAGCACACATGCACACATCAGGACGTGCAGCCGCACGATGAGGTCTTAGTAGAGAGAAAAAAGGAGCAGTTTACCCACCAAAAAGTTTCCAGCACCGCATTAGTCAGTTTCACATGGAGCCCTGCCGGTAACCTTCCATCTCGGACCGGACCGGACCAGACACCCGCCGTGGGAGAACCCACGCTCACCGCTCCGCGTTCTTTTCTCCTCGCGATCTGTTCTTTTATGATTTTTCCCGATTTTTTTCCGATAATTTTTCTATATTCGGGGCCTGAGAGTGTGTCTGGCTCCCCTCAGGCTGCAGCGGAGTTATGGGGCGGTAAGCATTGTGGGAGTGTGACGTCAGGCCACTTTCACAAACTTTTTTCTTTTTTCTTTTTTTTTTTTTTTTTTTTTTCTAACAAGCAGGGACAGCTTACTGGTTTTCGGGCAGCCAGTCCTCCCAGTCCCAAGCATTTGATCCAGTTAATACACCTGCAGTCCACGTTAGACATTTTTTTTAGATTCGGCTTATGAAAAAAAAAACTATACATTTTTCTATTTTCTTTAGCGTAGCCTACATTCATAATTGCCAAACGGCGCCAATGTTTACATATGCCTATGACATAATTGCATTCCATAGGTTTTTTTTTTAATGAATTTCGTATTAGTTGCCTTAAATATTCCAAGTTTAATACGGCATTGTCTACAATTTGATCATATTTTAATGTACATACTTTGAGGCGTATTGCAGTTGTTAAATAAAAAAAAAAAGAATATTTCAAAAAACTTAAAACTAATCTTTATTTGTTTTATAAGCTTTGTGACGTCATCGCTCGCCTCTGAAACCAAATAAAAGTGAAAATGCATTCATGTTTTTGCTCATCACGATCCCACATCAGCTCCTACATAAGCACTTTTACACATTTCCTCGACATTAAATGAAAGTTTATTTTTATTTATTTTATTTTTTTCATAGTTTCTAGCAGCCCACTTTGAAAGAAATTGTACAAAAACGGTGTCTATGCCACTTACAAACGGAATCAGTGCGTTCTAATGAACGGACTTTACAGACTTTTTAAGAGCGAAAAAGTGTGAGAAAAAACTCACTTATAGAAATCTTGTATGACTGAATGAATAGTGAGATTTTCTTACATATTTGGGTTACCTTAATATTAGTTTTGTGCACAATAAAATGTATGTTTTACAAAACATAAACATGTCAATCGTTAAATAGGCCTCTTACCAGAAAAGAAGTTTTAATCACACAACATAGAACATGCACTTGAATCATTATCAGTTTTTATTTTCTGTGTTTTTATTTCTGCTACACTTTGCATTAACCTTCATCCTCGATATTCATCCATTCCATACATTCTAAATTCTGCACTCAACCCATTCAGCCTCTTTTCCCCTTATGCAAAAGTTATTTTGTAACTCTATATATTTGTTTTTCTGTAGGCCTATTTATTGTTTATTTCATATTAATGTGTAATAGCCTATGTGTGTTTGTTTGTCTGTGTGATCACCTTTCACCAAGGCAAATTCCACATAGTCGAAGTGTAACTTATTGTGGCAATAAAAGTTTTTTTTTTTTCTGATTCTGATTCTAAAGCGGCAACAAGTGACAGCCCGGAGGAAGAGAGCGAGCAGGGTTTCCAGCCTGCGGCAGGAATGTGGCCCCGGGTCCTCACGTGTTAAAGGCTGCCAGCGGTGCTGCTGCTGCTGCTGGTCCCGTTTCTCCCACCTTGTGTATGTGTGTTTTTTGGGGGGTGGGGGGGGGGGGTGAAAGAATTACTTCCAGGGCACATCAACTCGTTTCCTCATCACCCTAACCCTAGCCCCTCCACAGGCTCCCAACAGCCCCCGAGCCCGCGGGGTGAATGTGTTTGTGCAGAGAGAGAGAGAGAGAGAGAGAGAGAGAGAGAGAGAGAGAGAGAGAGAGAGAGAGAGTGTGTGTGTGTGTGGGGGGTGGGGGAGCAAGAGTCTTCAATAAGGTGGCTTTCAAGTGCTGCCCGTCTGCTCTATAGAAAAAGATGTCTGTCTATTTATTGAGATAACCGTTTAATGGGCTTAACATGATGACAAAATAGACATATTTGTATGCCTGTTCATTTATTTTACAAATGCATCTAAGCCTACATAATATGTTAGGCTATATGTCCATAATGTTAGACTGCCAGGGCTGATTTTATTTTTATTTTTTTAGCTTAAATGAAAGTGTTTAAAAAAAATGACTTCTTTAGCTGCTGTCCGACCACTAAATTTAAAAACAAACTACAGCATCATAGAGAACTTCAGTTATGTTTTTTATTTTGTTTTTTGTTTTTTACAGGTTTTTCTTCATGGTTTTTGTTTGGTAATCAAATGCTCCGTCGTAATTGCGACATTTCCGACCGAACGTGAAAGCATCAAAAGGCTTTTGGCGTGTTCAATACAGAGGAGCGGGGTAGAAAATGCCAGTTGTTGAGGGGGGGGAAATGCCTCCAAAACAATAGGCTTTTACATGTTGCTGCAACGTGGAGAACATATATATATATATATATATATATATATATGTATGTGTATATATATATATATATAGTGGTCTGGCTTTTTTTTAATCTGAGAGCTACTGTGAAGTCTCAGTTCCGTTTAAATGCAAAAAAAAAAAAAACCTGGGAAGAAAAAACTGGATCCAAAAGAGTGTTGTAATGTAACAAAGTACATACTGTATATAGCCTACTTGTTTACTGTAAGTACAATTTCCACGTAGCCTATCTTTACTTTATTTCGTTATTTATATTTCTGGAAACTTTCACTTTTACTCCACTACTTTTCCTAAATTAAATGTATACTAGTTTTTACATCACTACATTTCCCCCTAAGCGTCTTCGTTACTCGTTACTTGCGAGAAATGTTTTCCTATAGTTGGAGTGAAAGATTCTTCCTCACACAAAAAAAATTAAAACTCTGTTTCTGTTTTTCTCTCTGTTGATGTCAGACTTTGCTACTTTGCTAGAATTTGATGTTTAAGAAGGTGTGGAAACCCTGACTATTATGCTTTACTATAAGGAAGCCACAATCATGTTCATAATGAAAGTTTCTATTTACTTTTACTTTCACTTCTAATAAGTGAGGATATTAATGTAGGCTAAGTAATGTATGAATTAAATGATAATAACTGAGCGTTGAACTGAGAGGGGAAAACAAATAAGCAATGCTGGCTTTTCCTTACAAATACTTATTTCATAAAAGTGTAATTAATAATGCATGATGGCTTGTTCTACAAAATCAGATTGGCACATGTACAGTAGCTATAGTTAACCTTAAAGGCAAAATTCTTAAGGTTATGTATCAATCATTATTCATTCATTATTAAGACATTTGAATATGGTTGTGAATATGAATGAAATGTTTAAACTGAGAAAGTTCATATTAAATAATAAGCTTAGGTTAAAATGTTTTTATATTTTTGTTTCAATATGATGCTGTTTTTAAATAAAAAGAACCCATCATTGCACATTTAAATAGCCTAAATAACATCCACATATGAGACTTTATGCATCGCAGCAACAGACACTAAAACAGGAAAGACTCTCAAATATTTGATCAAGTTGAATTATTTCATTGCATTTTGTAATAGAATTATCATTAGTCTTTAATACACATATGACACATACTTATTGGTACGTATTGGTCTTTTTAAATCCAATAATCTGTGAGAACTAGTTTAAACTGACATTATAAACTAGTTATGAAGTCAAGTAAATTAACACATTTAAAGTGTCTGAATCTTACAAAACTGAAGACCACTGGTTCATATTTAGCCTGATGTAATAAATTAAGAAATGTAGAGTATGTCGAGATGAAGGCAGTTGCCTGACGCACTTTGTTTTTTTTCTTCACAGAAATGGAGGGAACGTCACATAAAAGTTGCCCATGCAATTGTATATCAGCCTAATAATGAAATTACTCTGAGTATAAAACAGCAATGACTGTGTTCAATGCAGTCAGTTTGCATTGAGGCTTTGTATGCATTATTACAGTGGCATTGCCAGAGTTGTATAACATTATACACACGATCTGTGGTTATCAGGATTTGTTTTATGCTATATGTAAAGATCCTCACTCTTTAGTTCGGCTGTAGTTGTTTTGGGTTACTTTTTTCTCCTGCAGCTTTTCATTTGAGCAGGAAACAAACAGAAACTGTACAAGAAGAGATGATAGAGAAACAGTAGGGTTGAAAATGATGCATGAGGTGAAGCCATTTCCCAGCATATAAAGAGGTGGGGGGGGAGACACTTCTTTCATTATGCCATTGTATGTTTATTTGGATTACAGTGTGGTCGCTGTGACCGCAGTCAGGTTGATTGCAGTTTGCGTGGTGGTCTGTTATTTAGAGTTGTGGAGTGATTTTTAACTATCTTACAAAACGCCACATCTTGCCGCGCACTGATTTCCCTCTCTGTCTGTCTCTCTCATCTCTGCAGACAGTCTAGGAAACCTCTTCACATGCGGAGAAGTCCTCTGTAAACACAACAGCATGGGCAGAGCAGCCACTCCCCTGCATGTCTCTGGCTACCACACACCTAATCAGCCCTGATTGGATGAACTGTACGGGACGGGCGAGCCAGCCCTCTCAGAAGTTATGATGACAGGACCGGAGAAAAGGATGGGCTCCCTTAAATAAAGCCTTCCTCACGCAGGCACTGAGCACAAACATCTGGGTCTGTTTATGGTGGCTGTTTAACAGTAGTCAGATCTCCAACTGTTCCTCACAGTGTCATCCCAATTTACCTCTCTTTCCTTTAACGCCCTGCGCTTTCCTAATGCCAGTGGTGGAATGTAACTAAGTACGTTTACTCAAGTACTGTACTCAAGTACACATTTGAGGTACTTGTACTTTACTTGAGCCTTTTCTTTTCATGCCACTTTCTACGTCTACTCCACTACATTTCAGAGAGAAATGTAGGTTTTACTCCACTACATAGTCATGTAGTGGACATATAGTTTATAAAATACCATGTTTTTATTATAAATGAAACTACCCAATAACGGCCTACAAGTCCAGCTGACATGATTAGCCGATTAAACACTTAGTTGATTGACAGAACTGTTTGGATCGTTTCCAGTTTCTAAAATGTGAGGATTTTTCTGCATTGAGTACTTTTACTTTTTTTTTTTTACTTTTAATACTTTAAGTACATTTTCCTGATGATACTTTTACTTAACGTAACATTTTTAATGCAGGACTTTTACTTGTAACAGAGTACTTTTTACAGTGTGGTAATTGTACTTTTACTTAAGTAAAGGATCTGAATACTTTTTCCACCACTGCTTAACGCCATCAGCTTTATAATCACGCACACGCGAGCTTCCCAACAAACAAACACACACACACACACACACACACACACACACACACACACACACACACACACATGCACTTATTGAATTCTGGCAAACAGTCTCAGCCCCATCTATACAAAAACCTAAGAGATCCCAAAAACAGCATCAGTGTATGAACACAATTGCAATTAGTAACGGGGACAATTTGTTCACATCTGGAGTGTATTTCCTTGCCACTGGAATACCCAACAATCCCTTCTTTCAGGGTCTGGTGTGGTGAGAAATGACTATGTGTGTGTTTTTATGTGCTTTGTTTAAAACAGATGGGCGGTTTACATTAGCAGAGATGGGCGATAAACAGCTTAGAAAGGATTGGGGGGGGGGGGGGGGGAATCTCCGGGACACAAAGAGAGAGACGCAGCCATCACTTCCAGTTGCACAGACATGGCACTGAGGCCTGTTGTGGAAAGTTGAATTATAGTTGTTATATGCTATTCTAATGTGTGTTAATGAGCCTGGGTCTCAGGGTGGGACAACATTGATCCTGTGTTGGTTCATGGGCTGAAAAAGCTGAAAAACCCTAGATATTGCCAGTATTTGGGGGTGTAATTGTTTTCCACTCTTGCAATTTTTAGTCCTATTTGGTGTAAATGTCGATACACGTCGTCATCTTTAAGATGCGCCTTTATTATGAAATTCCCACTTTGTGTTTATGCTTTTTATTAGGGGGAGTAGTTTGTTTTTAATTCAAAAGTCTGGAAGAGCTTAGTGATGAAATTGTTGGGCGCCATGGTAGCTCACCTGGTACAGAGCCGGTGCCCATATATAGAGTAGAGGCTTACTTCTCAACGTGGCAGCCGTGGGTTCGACTCCGACCTGCAGCTCTTTGATGCATGTCATTCCCCCTCTCTCTCCTATTTTAAGTCTAAGCTGTCCTATACAAATAAAGGCCTAAAATGCCCAAAATATTATCTTAAAAAAAAAGAAGTCATGAAATTGTCAAATGTAATTTAGTTGCTTTTTGTAAATATATATACAGTAAATGTAACTGATTGTGTTAAACGGGCTCATGTATCATTTCATTTTGATCACAGACCCCTGAATGAATTAAATCAAATCAAAATCGTATCGCAGACTTTGGGATATCAGTCAATATTGTATCTTTGTCCAAAGAATCAACATCATATCATATTGTGATAGAATGTGTGATTTACACCACTAATATTTGGGCATAAAACCATAACTGTCCAGAAGCGTAAGTACATTTAAAGGTATGATTAAAATTAGAGATGGCCCGATACCATTTTTTGCTTCCCGATACCGATTCTGATACCTGAACTTGCGTATCGGCCAATACCAAGTACCGATCTGATACCAGTGTGTCATATATTTTATTATGTTTTAACAACTGTATGCTACTATCCCTGTATGAATGTGATATGATTTCTATCTTTGTTGTCGGTCTGGCTCAGGATAAACTCTTTGTGAAACATGAACAAACGCAAACAATGAACGCCCCAGAACTTTCTTTTATTATCCAGTTTGACAGTCAGTTATAACGGAAAAAGAACATAAATAAACTACTTTAACGTAAATTTTCTTTAGGGCTTTATTACTTGGTATCGGATCGGTGCATAAACTCCAGTACTTCCCGATACCGATACCAGCGTTTTAGGCAGTATCAGTATGGGTATCGGAACATCTCTAATTAAAATCCACCTCTCACACCAAAAACTAAATATGATTATTAGTCAAAACTAGAGATGGTCTGAAACCATTTTTTGCTTCCCGATACCGATCCCGATAGCTGAACTTGTGTATCGTCCAATACCGAGTACCGAACCGATACTAGTGTGTAAAAAATACATATATGTTAAATATATATATTTTTAAAGATAATTGTTTTGGGGCATTTTAGGCCTTTATTTCCTCAGGACAGATGAAGACACAAAAGCAGAGGGCCGCAGGTTAGAGTCAAACCCACGGCCTCTGCGTTGAAGAGTAAATCTCTATATATGTGCACCTCCTCTACCAATTGAGCTAACCCAGCCACATGTTGCAGTTTTGTATAGGCTACTATACTATCCCTGTATGGCTGTGATATGATTTATTGTTGTTAAACTCTTTGTGAAACATGAACAAACACAAAACAAGAATGTCAAAGAAATTTCTTTTATTATCCAGTTTGACAGTGAGTCATAACGGAGAAAGAACATAAATAAACTACTTTAAAGTCGATTTTCTTTGGGGGTTAAATTATGTGGTGTTGGATCGGTGCATAAACTTGAGTACGTTCCGATACCGATAGGCAGTATCAGAGGCCTTTCTGACTGGGATCGGAACATCTCTACTCAAAACACAACATGTGAATACCTGCTAAGATGGTGTCGAACACAGAGCAGTGTTCAGTGGTGGAATGTAATTAAGTACATTTACTCAAATACTGTACTGTACTTACAAATTTGAGGTACTTTACTTGAGTCTTTTCTTTTCGTGCCACTTTCTACTTCTACTCTGCTACATTTCAGAGAGAAATATAGTACTTTTTACTCCACTACATTAATCTGACAGCTTTAGTTACTTTACAGATTAGGATTTTTGCACACAAAACACATGTAGTTTATAAAATATGATGTTTTATTATAAATTAAACTACCCAACAATATAACGGCTACAAGTCCATCTGAAATGATTAGACCATTAAACACTTACTTGACTGACAGAACTGTTTGGTTTCCAGTTTCTAAAATGTGAGTGAAAGTACTTTTACTTTTAATACTTTAAGTACATTTTCCTGATAATACTTACATACTTTTACTTAAGTAACATTTTCAACGCAGGACTTTTACTTAATAGTGCTGTGTTGTTGTTTTACGTAACAGAGTATTTTTACAGTGTGGTGTTAGTTCTTTTACAAAGCATCTGAATGCTTCTTCCACCACTGGCAGTGTTGCACTGAAAAATAGCTTATGATCCCCTCCTGTATACGTATGACGTAACCATTGAGCAGCTGGTGTGTGATAGAAGGTGCACGGCGAAGTCCATCTCAGCTGAGACTCACTTTCCTGTGATGCGATGGCGTATCAGGTCCCAGACAGCCGACGCCAGTTGTCTGCAGCAGGTTGATAAGGTGGATGGGTGGAACACCAAGTGTCCCGTCGCAGTACTCATCCACGTCACATCATGCCTCTGCCGTAAGGGGGGATCCAAGTTCAAAACAGGCAGGAGTTTTGTCAGTTTTGGCTATAGTTTTGTTAACACATCTAATTACATCCAGGCTTTTCCCTTCCATTAAAAGGCATAGGTGCAGGACCCAGGTAAATGTTACCAAAATACTTCAAAGTTCCTTTAAGGGAGAAACCTCGGACAGACCCAGGCTCTTGGTAGACAGTGTCTGACAGTGCCGGTTGGGGGTGTGATGAACAGTGGCAATAATAGTCACAATAAAGATAATGGAACTATGACTAGAAATAGTAGTTGTAGTTGTTCATGGCGTAACAGGGCACTGCAGGGCGTAGCAGGGCATAGCTCAGGCACATAGGAATTCTTGTGCAGGCTCTTTGAGTCAAGTAAAAAGAGAAAAGCAGTGGCCAGGTTAGCTCAGTTGGTAGAGCAGGCGCACATATATGGAGGTGTATACCTCGACGCAGAATCTCCAGGTTTCGAGTTTGACCTGAGACGATTTCCTGCATGTCATCCAACGCTCTCTCCCTTTCATGTCTATCTGTTCTTTCCATTAAAGGCTGAAATGCCCCAGAAAAATATTTTAAAAAAGAAGAGAAAAGCACACCAACTAAAATAGAAAAAAGATTAAACAAGGTAAATAAATTAAAATAGAATACGAAAGAGATCAGCTACATCTAATGACTGTAGTTGGTCCCCAGTGGACTCCTTTAGCAAGTTTTGTCTTTGAGCTTTTTGAGTGTGAATTTTATTTAGCTGCTTTAGCTTTTCCAACATTTTAGACACAGCTATGGTAATAATAATGGTCCAAAATATGTGAAATTCCTTCTTTTTTTTTATTAAAAAGTGTAAGATTTTGCTTGAGGGAGGCCTCCTAAACCCCGCCAAATAAGTGCACCTAAGTCTTCCACAAACCTAGGGAAAACACTGACATCTTTAGAACCAAAATTAGTTTTTGTCACTTCAATGTTAGATTCCTTTTTTGTATCTTCGACATTAAGGCATGCTGCAAGGCAAACATAAAATGCGTAAAAGTAGACATTTTTTTCAACAGTTTTGTTAGTTTTGCCTAGTTTTCCTTCTAAATATAAATAGCCTAAATCTTTAGAGCCAAAATGAGTTTTGTTGTTGTTGTCTTGTCATTTTTTTGTCCAGTCCAGTTTGTACCCATGTCACTCAGGTACACAGCGGCCAAACAGGAAAAATAAAAATAGGCATTAGGTCAACAGACTTTTGTTAGTTGGGGCTATTTTGTGACCACCTCTAAATGTAGCCTAAATAAATATGTAGAGCCAAAGTAGGTATGGTTGCTTTTTGTTGCTTTTATGTTACGTTCAGGTTTTCTCTACATCACTAAGGTACACCGCTGCCAAAGGTGATCCTTGCTGAAAGGAAAGCTAAAAAATAAGTAATTTAAAAGTGTAATCAAAGTCAATCTTCACAGCTAAATGTTGTTACCCATTTGTTAGTTTGATGTTTTATTCAGTTTTTGTTCATGTCACTAACTGATGCTGCTTCCACAGTGGGATCCTATAGCTACACTAAAACTAAAAATAGGCATTTTGTTAACAGAGTTTTGGTAATTTTGACTAGTTTTTCCACACCCCTGAATCTGAATAAATCTTTAGCGCATGAATGAGTTTTGTAACTTTTGTGTTACTTTTATGTTAAATTATTTATTTTCCTCATCACTTAGGCACTTTAAAGCTATAGTGTGTAGTTTCTGTCCCCCCCCATGAGGAATTCTAAGTAATGACAACAAAACTGTTGGCGCGTCCACGTGATACAAGCCTTCCGTGATCGCGCACTGCCCTCCTCCACACAGTTGCTAGTAGCCAAGGAGGACACGGAGGATTAAAAAACCATGATGGACTCTTCAGAAGAGGTCATTATCTTCACTCGAGCTTCTGCGCGGGAAAGTCACCGGACGCCACAATCTTCTGAACATAGTCATACTGAGAAATACAGAGAAAGTTGTGTAGAGCTGATAGTCTTAATTAGCTTTGTAGCAACTCATTTGGCAATGGCATGAATGTAACGAACGTTCATTAATATCAAAATGTTTTGCACTAAAGCTTTAAAGTCACCTTTTAGAATATTACTATTAGGATATTCCCTAACAGGGGAATCGTTGCTGAAAAGCTAAAAACAGGCATTTTTGTCAACAGAGTTTTGTTACTTTTCTGTTAGTTTCATGTCAGATTCAGTATCGTCAAGGGACACTTAGTTTTAACTGAGAGAAAAACTAAACAGAATCTACAGAATGTATGAAGTTTTCTCAACACCTCAAATACATTTTAATAATTTAGAAGAGCCGGAATGAGTGACCTTTATTTTGTCTTTCATAGGCCTATTTGGTGAAGAAACTGCAGCTTAGGTGGATTTACTATTACATATCATGCTAAATTACACCACCCATGCTATAGTTCCAGCCTTCAGCTGAATTGAAAGCCAGGTTGCGAGTAACAACAGAAAGGTCAACAGGAGGCGGGCTGTTTGAGGTTGACTACCTTATTTTCCTCTTCTGAAAGGCCACGGGCAAGAGTACAGGCCTGTTATTCTGCAACAGCAGCAAGTAAGAAAGAGGCAGAGGTTGAGACACAGAGAGCGAGAAAGGGGGAAACGTGAGTGACATATACTCATCTGTAGATGTTATAATGGCATGCAAACGTCACCTACTTCCTCTGCAGCTTCCTAAAGTAAAGTGTTTCGTGTCTGAGGAACGTGTAGTCTCCAAAAAGGGAAATGTAACTGTTAGAACACAGAGTCAGAGTCAAAGATACACATGAAAACAAAATGTACAATCTCATCCTGTATATTAACAGAATGTACCATATATATTGATTAAGTTACAATGAAAGTCACAATGAAATGTGATTTTAGTTGTTGTATACAAGACAAGAATGTCATGTGATTTTATCTAGTGCACATGTATTTATGTTTGTATTTAATGTTATGCTCATGTTAGGATGCCTGTCATTGCTTTTTAGGGAGCCTGTTGTAACATCTGGCCGGTGCCTGCAGATGAAAACTGTAGCCTCTTGGCTGATTCTGGCATACTTACAGAAACGTTTATTAATACGGTATGCACTATCCCTATCGAATAAAGATTAAATAAAATGATTTTGATCATTTGCCAGATCAGACTCCATGCATGGCATAAATATGTATATATATTTGTTTCTGTGTCTGTATTTATTGTTTATTTCTTATTATATGTTTAATATGTTTGTTTGTTTGTCATGAAACACGCTTCTATAACAGCTGTTTCCCTGCCACAGTCAGACTGATGGCAAAAACATTATAAAACACGGAACAATTCACTGTGATAATAATGCAACAATCCTCACTACTTCAATCTACTGTGCAATATTTGCAATATTTATTCTCATGACAAACGCAATATCCCCCATAGTTGTCATAGACCCATTACCCTTAGGATAGTGTTTATACATATGTATTACTTTTACTCTATGTTTACAAGCTCCTTGTTTACAGTAGTACTCATATTCCAGTTTCAGTATTCATAATTTATTATATTTTTGCACTCTTTTGTATAGTATCAAAGTTTTTTTTTGTCTTTGTCTTATTTTATTTTATTTTATTTCATTTACCTTGTATAATATTTTTTTTCTATTTTAGTCGGTGTGCTTTTCTTTGCCCTTAACTCTTTTTGACTTGACTCAAAGAGCCTGTCAATAAACAATAATTCCTGTGTGCCTGGACTGTTTTGTGTATGCACAAATGGCAAATAAAAAAATTAAATCTTGAACCTATCACCAAGGCAAATTCCACCTAGGGTCACTACTGTGGCAATGAACTCCTTTTTTTTTTATTCTTCTTATATTTGTATGTGTGACATGCTCCAACAACACCATGACAAATTCCTCGTATGTGCAACGTACTTGGCAATAAAGCCCTTTCTGATTCTGATTCTGATTCTGATTCTTTCAGATTCTGATATCCGATAACAATGGGAAGAAATGAAGTAAAAGTAAGGTGTGCATCTTTGTGTTTCGTTAGGTTGTTGGGATCCGTGCCAGTTGTTCACCTGAAGGAAGTCACTCTTTTCTCTGTCTCACTTCTCTCTATACCCAGGGCTGTGAGTTGTGGTTCTTTGCATTGTTATCATTGCTGTCATCTCTAACAATGAAAAACAGTGTGTGTTCAAGGGGATGGGGGAGGAGCAGACACAGAGAACGACACAGGAAAAGAGGGAAAGAACAGCCAGCTGTCGAGCATCAGAGAAAAGAAAAAACGAGAGTGATTGAACACAAAGAGAGAATACGTTGCACCGGGTTGGCTGAACTGGAGGATGTGGAGGGATTAAGTAACCTTCAAAGCAAAGGCCCAAGTAGAAAACATCTCAAACGGCTCATTGCGAAGAAATGGCATACAAAAAAAAGGTTAGTTTAAAAACAGAAAAAGTACAGGTCTTATTAAGAACTTTGTTTGGTGTTTTTGGCCACATGTGTCATTTGTTAGATTGTAATAGTATATTATCAGTATTGAATTGCATACATTCAGTTGCCCTTGGAGTAATAATGAACAACAAATTGTATGCAGATCATATCAGCTGAATCACTCAGCCTCTCAACAGGAGACAATGATCTCTTTAATGTGACATGTTTAAGCAATTATCAGTCGATTCAGTCAAACAAGGCAGGCTGGCAGATAGTCCACAGATTTAAATGAAAGTAACAAAAGTTTTGAGACCGCACCCAGGCCACATGTTGCCATGCAGGCTTTGGGCATGTTGAGCACACATGTGAACATCTAATGAAGAGCCTGTAAAGACAGAGCTCTGGGAAGGCTGCTCCGCGTTTCTTTATCATTGGACATAGCACTGATTGGCTCCATCTGATTTCCAACAAGGGAAACCAGAGGCAAAGCAGGACGGTCTAAATGCAATTATTTTTTGTTTTTGCAATGTGAACTTTGCGTGGCCGCTTTGTTTGCCAATCTGCAGGAATGATGACAAGAGAATAAGCACACAATATGATAGTTTGCTGAATCAGTTTTTGTGTTTTACTCGCTATAAAGCTTCTTTTTTTCCTCTTCCAAATGTGCTGACACTCATTACTCATTTCTGAAGAGTTTAAAGTGAATGTTGTTCCTGTGACATCAGAAAATAGATAGATTTGTCCCCCTGAAAAAAATATGAAAGACAACCCACTCCCAAAAACACGTAAAAAATAACCCTTCAGGGGGCTCAAAACATGCACGGAAAACAAGAATTGTGTCTACTTGTGCTTCGTTGGGGGGTTAAAGAACACAACAGGAGCGTGAAAAATAAAGACGTGATTTCTTGTGATTTTAAAAATGTCTTTTATGTAGATGGAACCGTATAGGAGTTTATGGCTTTAACATGGTCTCATTCTCTTATAGATTTGTTGTAGACTGTTTAGATGTACAGTACATGATTCCTAAAAAAAACATCCAGAAACACGTGTGATGTTTTGAATATGTAGAAAGTTTTGAACAATACAGGAGAATAATCATTTCCTTCACATAAATAAAAACATATGCACCATAAATTGTTGCATAAAAATCCACCAGGAATGCAGGAAATTGAGTGTTTGACGCTCAAATTTTTCTGGTGGGGCGACCCCCAGAACCCACTGTTATTAGTGCCCCCCCAAACGTTGAAACAAAAACTACGCCCTTGAACATCACATTCAACTGTTCGCTTCAACCAATGTTTAGGTGGCATTAGCACATTTCTTTAAGCTTTGAGCTGTCAAGTCCACTGAATGTATATTACAGTGCTCATATTGTGCTTTTTGGCTTTTTCCATTTCCTTTATTGTGTTTATCTTTTTTTGTGCACGTTATAGGTTTACAAAGTGAAAAAGCCCTAAGTCCACCCCAAAGGGACTTACCATCTCCAACAGTAAACACTGTTCACAAACTGCTCCAAACAGCTCTATTGTAGTCCAGCCTTTACTTCAGAGACAAACGTGCATCACTTTGTAACACACGTTATAATGCTCGCCTAGTTCCTAGCGTGGCATGCCCTCATACTCTGCTTCTGACTGGCTAGTAGTCCTTACCTAGCTACTGTGCATGTGTGACTCCCAACAAAGATGGAATGTAAGTGTGATGCATCGATAGTCAGACTGTTGAACAACAAAACATGATGCAATTTTTTCACACTGAACTAAAACGCACTCCTGCACTTTTTTCTGCTGCTAAAATTCTATATATTCTACCTTCATACCACACTGTGAACCTAACTTATAGCAATCAGTGCTCTGTTACAAGTCTACTTATGCCCTGTCTTTTGTTCTGCTGTCTGTCCTGTCCCTTGTCTGTCTTAAATGCTCTACTTTAAGTAGTAATTGTACTTTATGTATAGTCTATAATGTTTGTGCACAAAATGAAGCTGTGTCTCGATTGTCATTTTTATATAATGTCGTTTTTATATAATGTCGTTTTTATATAATGTCATTTTTATATAATGTTGTTTTTATATAATGTCGTAATGTCGTTTTTATATAATGTCGTTTTTATATAATGTGTTTTTTATGAGGTGATGTGTAACACCACTTCACATTTCGTTTCACTATATACAGTATATATGGTTGAAATGAGAATAAAACCCACTTGACTTGACTTGACTGTAGCTAAAACAGAACTCAACACACAGGTTGAAAAGAGGAGCTGCAGCAATGTGCAATACAACAAAAATACGGTGTTTATTTGAAAATTAAACCATGTAAACCAATTCTGATATAACCTCTAAATACAATTATGAACATGAAAATGAGCATAATATGAGCACTTTAATGTATATACAATGCTTTCAATGCTTTAATCACTGTAAATGCTTTCACATGTCTCAATTGTCAGGAATGCTAACAACTGGAAAGGTAAAGTGTCGGGGGGGTTTTCTGTCAGGTTGCAGAAAATAAATGAACACCTTATGTCAGGGAGGAAAAAAATGACTTGTGATCTCACATCCTCATTTTGCAAGAACTGTGTCAGGTTTACAATGGTTCACATCTCAGTTTGGATTGAAACATCACAAATGACTCACATGACGCTCTTAGGATTGTATGAGGTTGTCTTTAGTAAGATTAAGATAGTGTTTTTCCATTGACGTTATCATTTTGTATTTTTAAATGTCCTACATACAGTTGCTCTAGAATGTTTGCTGCAATGCTTGCATTGTATCCCTACTGTAAGATTATTAAAGTTATTTTATGTATGGTTGTTTACAGAGCAGGGGATAGCTTCAATTAGCTTCTTACAGTGAGCAATGGAGACCTAACTGTACATGAACACAATTGTTTAGCCAAAGTTAGAACAGTTTTGGTTACTTCAATTTGGGGATTTCTGTATTTGTGTTTTCGTCTGTGCTCTCACTGGTTTAAAGTGGGCAGGACTCAGTAAGAAATAGTAGATGTCACACATTTCTTTATTTGTACAAATCAGAATTTAAAAAATATTTGAATCAAAATTAGATGACAGCTGTGGGGCTTATAGCCTGGTTTTCAGACCTCTGAGTCGCCGCCCACATCTCAGATTTGTTCAGTGGTTCAGTGAATGAGATCAACAACAAGTTAATAACTTGAAAACAATGTCAGGCTAAATGGATGAAGTGAAAGAAAATGGCAATGCAGTCTGATTACCAGGCCGTGCTTACCACAGTTCAGTTTTCGAGAACGCCTAATAAATAATACCCAAGAATTTTAACTTTCATTATTTGGTGACAAGACTTGAAACCAGGTTTTCAGAGACTTTAAAATACCATTTTGTTTCTATTAGAGCTTATACAAATGTAAAAAAAAAAATATATATATATATATATATATATATATATATATATATATATATTGGCAATTCTGGTCATTCAGGAAATTATTCTTTTAATTCTTCTGTTCTTTAGTTTTATTTTTGTCATTTTTAGTCTCGCAAAAATTTTATTTATTGTTGTTTATGTTATCTTTGTTGTTTTTAATGTTGCTATGCGACGCACTTTGGGCTGCATGTTTGTATGAAAAGTATGAATAAAGTTGAGTTGTAGTTGCGTACATACATTGTTTCTATGTTCTGAATGACAAACTGTAAAACCTGTGACGTGAAGAGGGAGTGGAAAGTAGCAGATAGCTGAACAAACAATGTGAATAAATAATAATAATAATAATAATAATAATAATAATAATAATAATAATAATAATAATAATAATAGCACGAGCCGAGGTAATAATAACGGCTACATTTTAGTGTTCGGGGTTGTTTTAACCGACAGACAGTATATATCACGCCGCTCTACCACTTCCGGTCCACCAGGTGGCAGCAGACGTATTTGATGCGCGTTTAAATTGCTCAATAATTCCAACGAAGAAACCAACTAAAAAGCAGTGCATTCTGGGATATAAAATGAACCACAATGGCGGTTAAACAAAAAGAATGTTATGCTCTTACATTGACGTGTTTGCTTTTATCACTTCTACTCCAAACTTGTTGGACTTTTGCCGAAGAACTGAAGTGGGATCAGAATGGCTACATTCTGTACTGCCCGTGCATGGGTAATGAACTCTTTGTAGCTGATACGTGGATGTTTTGCATTCTGTAGTTTGAGAAGAGCAAAGCTAGCGAATTCAAAACGTACTTATTTAATTCCTAAGATGAGAGTGGTATGTTATGTCGGCTAAAGCACATATCGCCTAAATATCGACCCAAACCTATGTCAAACTCTGCTAGGAGTTCAGTAGGCAGGACTTTATGTTACTTAACCGCTAGAGAAGATGCACCGATGGCTAGTTAGCAGCTAACTGAGTGGAGCTTTTGACAACTGGGGTGTAACCATAGGTGTAACGATAATAACTGCAGCTGTTGCTATTCTGTTAGCAAGTCACTCAGAAGATATTCAAGTTCAAGTTACTTTATTGTCCCCCAATGGGGCAATTTGTTGTGCAGCAGATATTATAGTACAAATCACACACACGATACAGAGATTGCCTACCTTGCAGGCATAGTTAAAAACAATTAAAAAAAACAGTAAACAATAGGGGTGGGAATCACCAGACGTCTCTCGATACGATATCATCATAATAGTTGTCACGATACAATATTATTGCGATTTTAAACATATTGCAATATTCTGCGATATATTGCAATTTATTACCTTTTTTCCAACTTCAAATTTTTCCCGATTTCTAATGATGTCCCCAAAAGGAAACTTTGTCAACATCTGTTTTATCTAAAAAGATATATTTCTCTGTTTGTTCATCTCACTTCAATTTTATTGCTGCAAAATGGGATTGTCAAGCAGACAGACTGACCCAACACATATATAATAAAAGATCGATACTTGGCGTCTGTATCGATACAGTATTGCCACGGAAAATATCGCGATACTATTCTGTATCGATTTTTCCCCACCCCTAGTAAACAATCAATAAATAGTAGGTCAATAAGTTATCTATGGTTCTTTATAGAATTAAGAAGTAGAATGGCTGCAGGTACAAAAGAGTGTTTATATCTGTTGGTTCTGAATTTTGGGAGTTTAAAGCGTGATCCAGATGGAAACATCTGAAATTCAGCCTGTAAGGGATGAGAACTATCCAACAGGATAGATTCAACCCTTCTTAGCATCTGCTTCATATTATATATTATATTAGAAATCATATAGCACATGGTATTTGGAGGTAAACATCCCCTCCAGTCTCTTTGAGTTTCCATTTTCTTGTCATGAGAAGCAGTATGAAGTTTACTGTTGAAAATGAGAGTATAAAGCGCTCAATGTTATTGTTCAGGTCGCTTTGGAAATCAGGCAGATCACTTCCTGGGATCTCTGGCCTTTGCAAAGATGTTGAACCGAACCCTGGCAGTCCCTCCCTGGATAGTGTACCGACACCACACACACCCTTACACCAATGTGAGTACAGCCAGTGAACTCTGAGCAACAGACACTGACAACCTGTCCCTGACTGCAACCACACATATGTACTTGATTAGTTCTTAGTACTTAATGAATTAATAAGGGAAATATCAGTGTTGCAGCAGCCAAGTCACATAAACCAGAAAGAAGTGAGGTAGGTAGATAAGAAACTAATTCAGAAGTAATATGAATTAGAATAACAAAGACTGAGAATAGAGACTAAAGGTAAAACCACAATATTAACTCTAATATGTATTGAATAAACACAGTCCAATGATAGTGTCCACTAATGTACTGCACATGGGCACACTTCAAGTAGATATAGTTTAAAGCTGTACAGTAAGATGCAGGATTATATGTATATTGTATGAAGAATAATATGTGTGTGTGTATACAGTGGCACTCATACATTTATGAACCCATGCTAAAGTTGACTAAAAAGAGGAATAAAAAAATAATCATTTGGAAATTGATCTTAATGCCTTAATTAAAAAAATTAGGAAAAGTCCAACCTTTAAGGGCACCAATTTTCTTTGTGAATGAATAATGTATCGTAAATAAATAAATGTTCTTCCTTAAAATACAGGGGGCATAAGTATACACACCCCTATGTTAAATTCCCATAGAGGCAGACAGATTTTTATTTTTAAAGGCCAGTTATTTCATGGATCCAGGATACTATGCATCCTGATAAAGTTCCCTTGGTCTTTGGAATTAAAATAGCCCCACATCATCACATACCCTTCACCATACCTAGAGATTGGCATGGGATACTTTCCATAAGATCATCTCTCAATGCAAATCAAACCAGCTATTAGGATAATATAATCAACAGTAATGTGGATATAATGACTAAGTGGGTAAAGGCAAATAATAGAACAGCTAGAACAGTGGTAAGTTCAGAAAAAGACATCACTTTACTGTAATGCAGCCTTTAAAACCAGGAAAAGACAGCACTTGTGTCATATTACGATATCCAAAATATAAGACGATATCCAGCCACATATATCGATATATTATCGATATATTGCTCAGCCCTATTTGGGATATGTTGACAATAGCAAAAAATTGAATCTCATCACCAGCCTTATCCGTTAAACCAGAATTGGGCCGTGCTGTTTTATTCCGTTCTTTTCTGTTCTATTCAGGTCCACGTTCCCTACAGTGAGCTATTCCAACTGGAGGCCTTGTCTGCCTACCACCGAGTGGTCAGTTTGGAGGACTTCATGGAGAAGCTAGCTCCCAAATACTGGCCCTCCAAACAAAGGACAGCCTACTGCTTCGAGACTGCTGCACAGCGGAGCGCAGACAAGAAGTCCTGCCCCATGAAGGTGCGAGTCCAGTGGAGTAGATAATTTAAATGATTAGTGTCAGGTAGCTACAATGAAGTATGATTATCTGATGATATTGGTTGCTGCTTTCAGATTGTCTACTTACGTATCAAGTCTCTCTCCTAAAAGATTTGAAATAGTAACAGGGATTCTGCGGGGTCTTAAAAAGTCAACATTTTAAAATTGAGATATTTTAGACCTTAAAATGTCTTTAATTCACTGAAGTATTGTGTTGTAGGTCTTAAATGATTTCAAACAGGTCTTCATTTTCTTACTTCCATGTAACGCTGTCTCTAATGCTTTTTGAAATGCTCCCGTGGCAATTTAGAATGTTTTTGTTTTGTTTGTGTGATATAGGTCTTAAATTTCATTCATAATGGTCTCAAAAAGGTCTTAAAAAAGTCTTAAATTTGACTTGGTGAAACCTGCAGAAACCCTGTATGCTTTGTTACTTTCAGTGAAGCTTAAGTGAGCTTTCTTTGAAAGCAGATAGAGACTCAGGCCCCTGTCTTGCACCCGGTGCAGCGCGGCGCAAAGCCCGACGCAAGTGTCTTTGCTAGTTTAAGACCGACACAGTTGTCGACACAGCTGTTTCCCATCCAGCGCCCGCGTCGTTCAGATAGCAAATGCACCTGCGCCCATCTTTGCACCCATGGGCGTGCTGGTCTTACAGGGAGGTGTGTTCAGGTGCATTCTTGGCATATTGCTATCTTGAGGCAGCGGGAAGTGATCGCGCCATTGACCAACAAAAACCTGGTCTAAAGTCAATAACGCAGCATTTCATTGTTATTTTAACAGAACATTAGTAAAATGCGCCTAGGCTCGTGCACAGCGTGTACACTATGCTTGTCACACACACACAGGTAAGCGCAGCAGCACACAAACATGCAAAAGATTACAAATAAAAATATTATGGTGCAAATCCTCCATCATAATGGCACTGCGCCAAGGTCCAAACGCGCCTGGCTTTTAAAGACAATGGGAGATGACACTCTGATTGGTTTATTGCATGTTACGCCCAAAACACACCTCTGATTAATGAAGACATTAAGTACAACCCTTTGAACCATGCGCCCGGCGCACGGACCCTTTTTTCTGCCCTCAAACTAGCAAAAGTGGATTTGGACACGCCCTAACGCACCTTAGATCGTTAAAATAGGGCCCTCAGCCTTGGTGAATAAATGATGGTGATTTCAAGTGAAACAGGTGAGGATGAAATGCTGCCCTCTGGTGGCCCATAGACCTACACTCATAACTATGACACAACTGTTACAGTTTAATGGCTCTGATATGGACAGATGGTTCTGATTTATTTTTTAGGATGGGAACCCATTTGGTCCGTTCTGGGACTACGTCGATGTGGAATTTGACAAGTCTGTCTTGTTTGGTGGCATTTCTTTTAGTTCCTACCACCAACCTCAGTGGATGAAGAAGTGAGTACATGTCCAGTAGCCCCACTCTACTGTGGACACATTTAGGATTATCAGAGATGAGACAAAAGCATAAAGAAAACCACGTCTTCATAAGCAACATTGCTAGCCTTAACATTATAATTGACTGATACCCCCTTTCCACCAACGCAAACCCAGTTCTAGTTCTGGGCTGCTGCCCATTTGAAGTTGGTTCAACTGACCAGCCTTCTAACAACATTAACATTGCTGTATACATCTGTATACGTCTCTGCTTTCCATTCCAAATTCTCAAAAGTAAATTTTTTTTTTTTTTTACTTTTTTGACGCATTTTCTTAAGTTTTTGGCACTCCTAACTCTGTTAAAAAAAAAAAAAAAAGCACCAAAAACTTTTTTATGTGTTTGGGTTTTGAGACGGCAGACCTAAGACCGCTGCTGCTTGTATTTCAAGTCTATACTGAAGCTCTGGTTTTTAGTTGGTCTTATTGGTCACGATAATAATACCGTCCCCACCCCTGATGTCAATGGTTTTTGGTTCTAACGCCGGCTCCACACTGGCTGCGTGGCGTGTCAGTTGCGTTTCTGTTGCGTGGCGGCTGCGTGGCGTTTTGTATGTCTTTGCGCACCAGGAACGTGTCTGACGCGGCGCTGCTGCTGCTAGCCTTGTCTGTACACTTGTACTGTATGTTTCCCATTGATAAACTGCACTCAAGCAGTAGGATACTTAATGTTAAACATAAATATATATTGATTTGATTACAGCAAAGACAACGTCGGCAGTTTTGACGGTAAAATAGGTTACAGAATATTTCGTTCTGTATTGACCGGTGCAATATTTGAAAATCGATAATTATTATTATTTTTTTTTTTTAATTAAATTTAAATCTGCATTCATGTCAAAACCTAGAGACTTTCAAACATCAAAATGTCATTTATTAATATGTATTTGTGTCAAAATGACATATAAACATCTTTTCCTATTCTATTTTGCCTGGGAACGCTTCCAACACGCTTGCACGTCGTGTGAAAAATAGGCGTCGGTCCTATTTCTAGCATGCATGCGTTTTCGGCGCGGCTCGAGCCGCACCTGAGACGTGCGTGTCACGCAGGCAGTGTGAAAGCTCTAACCCTGTTACCATGGGAGCCGAAATAAAAATGGACACGCCATGCAGCTGACACGCTCACGCCACGCAGGCAGTGTGTAGCCGGCCTGAACCAGCAAAGAGTTGGTGCCGCTCTGGAACCAGTTTTCCTGGCCGAAAGCTGGTTCTTTGGCTGTCGAAACACAAATAACTGGTTTGAGATTAGGCACCGACTCCAAACCGGCCCTACAAACTTTCTTTGTGGAAAAGGGTATGACTGATGAGGTTTCTGAGGTTTTCATTTTCCATTGATTTTTAATGACAAAAGGTAGAGCCTCCTCGGAAGTGGTTAACAGGTAGCTTCTCCTCATGCTTCCCCTGTTTTGAAAAGGTTTCCTCCCTCTGAGCACCCTGTGCTGGCACTGCCGGGGGCTCCTGCCCAGTTCCCAGTGATAGAGGAGCACGTGGGCCTGCAGCGCTACGTGGTGTGGTCAGACAAGATGGTAAAGGAGGGAGAGGAGCACATTGCTACCCTGCTGACCAGGCCGTACGTTGCCATTCACTTGAGGATTGGCAGTGACTGGGTGAGATATTCTTCACAACTTAAGAGCTAAGGTTTGGACACGTACGGGTTGTTCTCTCTCTCTTTCTGGTTTCCATTTTCACATATACTCGTATGCTCACATACAGGCAGTCACGCATCTGTTCATACAGATATCTGAGACATCACATTTCTGTTTCAAACACCGAGCAGAATAAAGGAGGAAAGCTCCAGCAGTGAATAGAACGGTTTACAGTCAATGAAAATGACTGCATAATGTTTTTAGCACCGCGACATCTGTACACCAGCCTTTGTTTACGTAGAAGCAGTAATTCCGTGATCCACTCGGAGGAGTTGGGAGCCCGGCAGATGTAGTTTACTATCCAGGATGTGCTCACC
The DNA here is from genome assembly GCF_008315115.2 of Sander lucioperca. Taxonomy (NCBI): domain Eukaryota; kingdom Metazoa; phylum Chordata; class Actinopteri; order Perciformes; family Percidae; genus Sander; species Sander lucioperca. Next base: position 17,240,651 of record NC_050184.1, read on the forward strand.
AAGCCAGGTTTTGGTAAAGTACAGGTCAGCGGACCTGGAAAAATGGCGAAGGAGCGCAGTTTGAAGTGCCCGCTGTCACAGCGCTCCGGCTCGCTTCCCCCGTCGTGGGTCTGCGGCAAATCCCATAGAGAGCTGCTGCTCCTGTAACTAAAAGCTCCGTAGAACTTTGTGTTAAAGTTCCTCCCTGGTAAATGTATTCGGAGAGCAGACTGATCTCATGAAGTGGCGTATGTATGACACGCCAATTCGTATGCCATTATTGGCGTGTTATCAAGACACATACTCGCTTTTTAGCGTGTTTATCAATGCCGTTTGGCCTCCATTGACTTACATTACCTTGCGATTGCGTGTGAATTTACACCGTAGCGAGTACTTTGAAAGGGCAAAAATCCGCGTAGGGAGGTTGGTCGGGGTGGTGGATGGGTCAAACACAGGACTTTCACCCAGGAGACCGGGGATTGTGTCACGTTTCCTTCATGTCCCGTGTGTCACGTCTCCTAAAGTCAACCGTCGCTTTCTTCTTTTACTAAATCCAACCCCGTTGTTCTTTTCGTAAACCCAGCCGGGTCTTCTTTTCCTAAACCCAACCTGCGTGTCACGTTCCCTAAACCCAACCGTAGCTTTCTTCTCGTGATGACACACCAAGTGGCGTGTATGTTTACGTCCGATGTATACAGCGTAGACATACACGCAGATAGCTCAAAATGCGTACAGATGACACGCCACTTGGCTTAAGAAAGTGGGCGTGTATGTTTACGCGAAGTTATGACGTCATGTTGTGGAGAGAGAAAGCTGAAAACTGAACAAAGAAAAAGTGCTAGAGAGCACAACACTGAGGCTGCCAGCCACCGTCTTTATTCCTATTCATCATCTAGTCACACCTAAATCTTTTCGTTAATCCACCCTTACAGCAAAATGCCTGCAAAATGCTGAAGACTGGCGAAGCGGGGCCTCACTTCATGGCCTCCCCTCAGTGTGTCGGCTACAATCGCCAGACAGCCTTGCCTCTCACCATGACCATGTGCCTTCCTGACCTGGCAGAGATCGGCAGGGCTGTCAAGCTGTGGGCGAAGAAGACCTTCGCCCGCTCTGTCTACATCGCCACTGACTCAGAATCCCACAGTAGGGAAATTGAAAAGCTCCTCAAGGGCAAGGTGGGTTTGTAAAGCCTCTGTGATGCCTTCACAAGTATGTCATGACTCACTTGTGCTTTACATTCTGCACCCTTTTGTTTCTGTCATGTGGGACCTTAAATGTAACCCGAACTGACTCGCTACATTTTGACTGGCTTGCCTGTAGCACAATTTGGTTTTGTCACAATTAGCTAATTCTTTACAGATGCACTTTATCCCGTATAAGCTGAAGTCAGAATTAGTCAGAACTCTTCTTGTAAAGTTATGATATGTAATTTGTTGTGTGGAAAGTGGAAATTGTACTAGCCAGGAAAGTGTTTTTCACACTTATACTCTCACTTGGTTACTGTTGCAATATAGTATTTCCCCATCTGGTTGTTTATTTGTGTATTTCATTCCGGCTTTTCAGGTGAAAGTGGTGAGTCTTCAGCCAGACTCGGCCCAAATGGACCTGTACATCTTAGGCCGAGCTGACCACTTTATCGGCAACTGTGTCTCCTCCTTTTCCGCCTTTGTGAAGAGAGAGCGGGACGTCCATGGCCTTTCATCCTCCTTTTTTGGCATGGACAAGCCTGGGAAATTAAATCACAAAGAAGAACTCTGAGCTCAAGAGTCACGCGGTCGTGTCCTGGATGTTGATGCTGGAGGACTGTCATGAGGAGGCGAGGGAGCATGTGGAAGGCAGTGAATATTTATATGTGACGTGATGGTTCGTAAAGGGCAGGTTCTTTTAGAATGGGTTTTAATCTGTGAGAAAGGAGGAAGGGCTTTTAAAATATGACGATGCAGCAGCTACTTTTACCAAGAAACACTATTTTTGTATGTTTTCTGCTCAAGATTTGGCTTCTACCTGCTTGTGCTTACTGAAGCCAGTTTTCCTTTCTATCAGGGAAACATTTCCTTCAGCTACTGCCATAGTCTGTAGCTGCAACCATGTTTTACAATCCAGCCATGTTAGCAGGACCCCTGGTGACCTTAGTGAACCCTGGGAAAGACTGCAGTGCCAGTGATCATGTTCTCTCTCGCTCTCTTTCTCTGTCCACCTCTCCATCCCTCCATGTCTTTTCCAGCTTGCTCTTTCCTTTCCTTTCCTCTCTGCCCTCCATTCCAAGGAGAGCACAGTAACTGATCCTCCTGTACATACTAATTATAGGGAGGAAAAAAGAGACGGTCTTTCCACCTCTCAATTTACCAGGACCAAAAACTGATGTAATGTGTGGAACCCTGTGGTGAATGTTGTGGGGACGGTATTGTTATTCAGTGAATGTGAACAAATGTTTCAGGGATGTTTTTGGGAGACAAAAGAGTTGATTTGCACTGGTTGAATTGATTAAATGCAAGTGGGGGTGTGTGGCAAGCTAATTGCGTTCCTCTGTGTGAAAGCAATGTTTTCGAAGTCGAATGTTTTCTATAATGTTTTTCACCAATAAAGTGATGCACACTAATGTTTTAAAACCAGCAGCCTCAGTGTGTTTACCTCCTGGCTGTGAGTACAGTTGAATCAGCTGATATCCTAAGCAACGTTGGACAATCTTGTTGAGAGTTGGTTGCCAGATATGCTAGGATACCTTGCATTCGTATTCTTAAATCATAATGCATGTATTTGGCTTGCCACTTAGTTATTCACAGTTAATGTTTTTGCGACTATATACTTAACAGTTAAAACGTTACATTTTCTCGCTCAAAATTACACAATTTATATGGGTGAATGTTTTCGCCACGTCCCTTTTTGGGGGATACAGTGCTTGAATCTGGCAACTTTGTAACAGGGACCGTTGTGGGGATCAGCAACGGCTAATGGCTGACTGGGAGTTCTGGATTAGCTAGGTAGCTAACGTTGGCCAACTGGTAAATCTTTAACAACATGTGTGCCCGGTGGAAAGCTGTGTTTGTATTGCATGGGGTGAATGTATGTTATGTGTTTTTGTTATTTCTGTACGGCGATATGTTGCATTGATATCTGCCGTTGCTGCTAGCATTAGCCAGGTAATGCTAACGTTATCAGACTTGTAGCTTAGGTTACCAGTGTTTGTCGTTGCTAGGCCGGTCTTGAGTTCTCGTTATGGGCTGCATTTTACGTAAGCTAACGTTGGTTAGCTGATTAATCAACTAAGCAGCTATAAAACCACGGTCTATCAATATGATGTGGCTGGCAGAGTGCTCACAACGGCTATCACTTGATAACCTGGAATTCCAACGTTGACTATCGTAGTTAACCTAGAACTTTATAGTTGCCGGTTACCTAACGTAACGTTAGCTAGCTAAGTTAACGTTAGCTAACTAGGTGTAGTGGCACTTGGGTTATTTTCTAGCTAACAGAAAAGTAGCTAAGTTACTGTGTAACGTTAAATTATGCTCTTCATCTTTGGCAAGTAATATTATGAAGAGGTTATTCATTTGGACCAATTAGCTATAGTTGACAAATCCGTTCGGGGCGTGCTGTGTTTTGTGACATCTCAAAAAATCTTATTTCGCTAACGCAGCTAGCTAACTTACGTTAGTTTTTCCACGTACAAGAAAATTTCAAGTCCACTGAACGTAGAACTGCAGTACAGGTGTCAGTATCAGGTTAGCTAGATAACGTTATATCTTTGCCGAAGACTGTCAATAGCTTTGTATTACATCGAGCTTTATGAGTCTCCCAGTTTGTAAGTAAAATGTGTGTGATGCATTAACCGTCAAGGTTGTGAGTCACCATGACAATTGCATTTGCAGGTTGGTACTAATCATTGAATGTGTCTTCTCCAACAGTTTCGGATGTGGTCACTTGTATTGGTGAACTGTTCCTGAAGCTGCACTTGGAAGACAGAGCCTACAAGTGCCAATCCGTGTGGGTTGGCGTTCCCTCTGCAACATGTCCAAGAGCAAGAGCTCTGAGTCGGTCAAGGTGGTGGTCCGTTGTCGCCCTATGAATGAAAAAGAGCGGGCAGCCAAGTTTGAAAGGGTGGTATCTGTTGATGTCAAATTGGGCCAAATTATTGTCAGGAACCCCAGGGAGGCTTCAGCCAGCGAACTCCCCAAAATCTTCACTTATGATTCAGTCTATGACTCGAACTCCAAACAAATAGATTTGTACGATGAAACCTTCAGGCCCCTGGTGGATTCAGTTCTACTTGGGTTCAACGGGACCATTTTTGCCTATGGGCAGACCGGTACAGGGAAGACGTACACAATGGAGGGGGTGAGAAACGATCCAGAGAGGAGAGGGGTGATCCCTAACTCCTTTGAGCATGTCTTCACTCACATTTCACGGTCCCAGAATCAACAGTACCTGGTGAGAGCATCATATCTAGAAATTTACCAAGAGGAGATCAAAGACTTGCTCTCCAAAGACCAGTCGCGTCGTCTGGAGCTCAGGGAGAGGCCTGACACGGGTGTGTACGTTAAAGACCTTTCGTCGTTCGTCACCAAGAGTGTGCGGGAGATCGAACATGTCATGAATGTGGGAAACCAGAATCGTTCAGTGGGCGCCACTAACATGAATGAACACAGCTCGCGTTCTCACGCCATCTTTGTCATCACTGTTGAGTGCAGTGAGTTGGGTGTCGACGGGGAGAACCATATCAGAGTCGGCAAACTGAACCTGGTGGATTTAGCCGGCAGTGAAAGGCAGACCAAGACCGGCGCTCAGGGGGAGAGGCTCAAAGAAGCCACAAAGATCAATCTGTCGCTCTCGGCTCTGGGGAACGTCATATCAGCTCTGGTGGACGGCAGGAGCAGCCACATCCCCTACCGAGATTCAAAACTCACCCGTCTGCTGCAGGACTCTCTGGGGGGCAACGCCCGCACTGTCATGGTCGCCAACATTGGCCCGGCATCCTACAACGTGGAGGAGACCTTGACAACGCTGCGCTATTCCAACAGGGCGAAGAACATCAAGAACAAACCACGTATCAACGAGGACCCCAAGGATGCCCTGCTCAGGGAGTTTCAGGAGGAGATCGCGCGGCTGAAGGAACAGCTGCAAAAGCGCTCGGGAAAGAAGAAAAGGAGGAGGCAGAGGAGGAGGGCCGGGGAAGGGAGCGACGGTGAGGATCTGGAGGAAGGAGAGACGGAGGACGACGATGAAGAGGGGGACGACAAAGGGGATTACTGGCGGGAGCAGCAGGAGAAGCTGGAGAGAGAGAGAAAGGCCATCATGGAGGATCATAGTCTGGTGGCTGAGGAGAAAGCTCGGCTGCTTAAAGAAAAAGAGAAGAAAATGGAAGATTTGAAGAGGGAGAAGGACGCCGGAGAGATGCTTGCAGCCAAAGTGAAAGTAAGCACATTTTGCCACACTTGGTGTGTTCCTGTACATCCAGTATATATCTGATTTGATTTGATTTCAGTTGTTCAGATGTTGTTTCATTGGATTCAACAAATGTACTCACAAGTCAGTAGATCTTCTCATAAGTCAATAGACCACATTGTTTTCATTTTCATGCAACCCAATTGGTGAAATGTATTAGTCAATTGCAAATGCTTTTCTCCACATTGCGACTTGGAAGTGGTTTAATCATTTTTCTTTTCTTTTTCTTTCTCAATCCAGGCGATGGAGAGTAAGCTCCTAGTAGGGGGGAAGAACATTGTGGACCACACCAATGAGCAACAGAAAATGCTGGAGCTGAAGAGGCAGGAAATCGCTGAACAGGTATACCAAATATCTGAAAAATGAACTTTACTCTCAATTAGAGTAATTGTTTGAAGGTCACAAATCAGTCAACAAATATGTGATCAATAGTTACAGGATAGTAGTTTTGAAATAGGGGATACAATGGTACACACAAGTCACAGTTTGGATCCTACCCTGATTCTCATGAACTTTAAACTACCCACTTGCTCCATCTCAGCTCCATTGATCCACAAGTGTGTGTCTTTGCCTCCTTGGTTTTGCTGACGTTGAGTAGGTTGTTCTCTGTGCACCACCCTGCAAGATATCGCATCCGTTTCCTCCAGTTGTGGATTTTTCCAAGTGGAATAAGCTTGTAACCAGTACACCTGGGTCCTGTTCTTCAAACAGGGTTAAACCATTCTAGACTAACATGCTGTTGTCAAGCTAAAATAATCCTTTTATTTCTCATCCAATTTATTCTAAGTAATGACAACAACACTGTCGGCGCGTCCACATGTTACAAGCCTTCCGTGACCGTCATGTTTTCTATCTTGACTGTGTACCACATGACAACCTTACTTTGAATCACAGCTTTAAAACCAAAGTTTAAAGTGCTCATGTTAGCTCTCTGTTTTAGCTACAGAGTGAGGCATCACACTTCTATCCCATCTTTGTTGGGAGTCGCACATGCACAGTAGCTAGATAAGGACTACTAGCTAGAAGCTAGCGCTGCTAGTGGTTAGCGCTTAGCCACCTCGTTCTCAATGGCAAAACACTGCTACAACACACACAGTTAACCCTAATCTACAAAAGAAATTGTATAGAACTACTTACATGTCCCTCGTCTGCAGGTATTCCACGCAAAGTTGGATGATATTGCATTTAGAAGAATTCTCCCGGCTAATCCTGCCTTGTACTGACCAAAGTAGGAGAAACAGCTAGCTGATGAGGTATTAGCAAAAGTGGGTAGCACACACCAAATGTTTCGGCCGATGACGTAGACGACCCTGCCGATTTTGACCAGCTCACCCGGAGACTGAAGGCAGGATACATTCAGAAACCCGTATCTCACTCAAAACAGCATGGATGTTTATTTTTTCCAAGTTTGTATGTGTGTGGAAGCACCAGAGACACAAAATAACATCCCAGTAAGTGATTTTTTTCATAATAAGGGCACTTTAAATTTCAGAATGTGCGCTTCTGTGTTTCCAGAAACGGCGAGAGCGAGAGATGCAGCAGCAGATGGAGAGTCGTGACGAGGAGACTCTGGAGCTGAAGGAGACCTACAGTTCTCTGCAGCAGGAGGTCGACATCAAAACCAAGAAGCTGAAAAAGGTAGCAGCTGCAACTTTGGGCGGTCTATCTAATTACTTTTTATACATACACTATACAAATACAATGTATTTTATTAACACACGGCACACTGGCAGGGAGAGGGATTTCTAAAGTGCACTTTCTGTCCTTGATGACTCATAAAAAAAACAGCTCATACCGCAGAAACGGTATGGTGGAAAATGTTAGTGGTTTTCAAACTGTGACTTTTTCAAACCCCGGTAACCTTGAAACTGGTAACCGGCCCATGCCTATTTCAAATCAAGGAAGAATACAGTATTGTCTTTGTTTGTGAATTTGGATAGTCCATTATTCCTCATGACAGTCAGGCAGGTGTCTAAGTCAAATTCTAAGGCTTGATTTTCCATTATGGTAACCCTGGTTTCCTCTCTCCTCCTCTGTCCTCTAGCTGTTTGCCAAGCTGCAGGCAGTGAAGGCAGAAATCCATGACATCCAGGAGGCGCACATCAACGAGCGCCAGGAGCTGGAACAGACCCAGAACGAGCTCACCAGGGACCTCAAACTCAAGTATGGAGCCTGCATATCATACTGTTGGCCTGGCAGAAAGACATTAATCAATATTATATCTATTATGAACACCATCTGCTCTGCCAGAGAAGGGAACATATACTGTAACAATGTCCAACCGGCATCTGATTTCATGCTGTCACACTTAAACACTGACATAATTAAGATTGTTGCCTATTTTTTTTGCAAAGGGATTGGCAATGAAAATGATCTATGTGCACTTCACTTACAGATTTTCCATGCGAACATAATGCTTAATAAAGCAGATGAAGGAGAAAATGGTTTTCAAGTTGTAATGTTGCGATTTAATGGTGTGTTCACACCAAACGCATTTTTCAGGTCGCGTGATGATGATGTGTCGCGAAGGCCTATCAGCTTTGAGATTCTCCTGCATAGCGTAGCCCTGATGGATCCGAACTCCATTCAGTAAACAAGCATTTTAAAATGAGTTTTCTTGTCTTGAAGACATTGTCTTGAAGCTTGAATTCAGACTTTTTACCGATCGGCATCTGGAATGAACCGCTGTAAAAAAAAAACAAACAAAAAAAACAGGCTATTTATGACAATAGTTTGACACAAATCTAGCACCGGCCAAACGAGCCAGATGCATAAGCATATACATATGCATGAATCTCTGTAGATTAATGACTAAACCTGTGTGGGCTACACACAAAGAAAGAAATATGCATATGCATTCTTTTTGTCAGATTTATAAAGCCACACGTACACCTAGTTCTGTTTTATAAATCATTGTGGATCTGGGCGCACAAGCATGAGCTTAATTTCCACTCCCACAGTTAGCCATAAATGGACGTAGAAATGCCCTTAAACTCCATTTGCATATTATAGAATGCTGGGAAAACTACAGCAAGAAGACTGCTTAGTTAAAATTCATTATTTCCTTGGGCTTAAAGTCATTATTTTATTTGATGGCCTTGCTGCCATCGGCATTTTGCCTTGCCCCTAAAATAATGAAATTCCAGGACGGGCTGTTGGTATCGACACTGCCGTCTTGCGCACGTATCGCGAATAAACAAAAACGTTCACGTTAACGATCTTAATATGATCCCGCGGTCAAACTGCACGGCGAAAAAGCCGCTTTGCAGTTTGACTTTGTGTGAACACAGCATTACTTTCTAGTCTGACCTTAGTTCTATTCAGCCAGATACCTATTAAATATATTTATGTGTAATTATTAATAAATGTGAAATGAATTAGGTACATTATTTCTCCACAACAGTTTTCATGCTTATGTGTAATAAATAACACACAGCAGGGCAAAGTCACAAGGCTTAACTGTTATGTTTGTCTGCCTGCCTGTCTGTCTGTCTGTCTGTCTGTCTGTCTGTCTGTCACTGCCTCTGTCTAATTGCTTGTTTGTCTTTCAGGCATCTGATCATCGAGAACTTCATTCCCTTAGAGGAGAAGAACAAAATAGTCCACAGGGCTTACTTTGATGATGAGGACGAATACTGGAAAACGAAGCCCATCACACGTATAGAGGAGTAAGATACAAAATAATCCCAAAAATCAACATGCTTTTTTGTACATTCTTCATCTGGTTAGAGGTGCTCCAACTTGAGCCTATGTGTTGCGTAAAAGCTTTTAAAAAGAGATGAACAGCTTGTATTGTCAATTAAATATGAATGTGTTTAAATCAAATGTTTACAGGTGGAGTGTAGTATGATTTGTAGCAGTACTGTCAAAGATGTTAAGTTTTAAGCGTTATTTATGGTTCTGCGGAGGCTCCACGCAGAACCTTCGCCGTAGCCTACGTAAGTGGCCTGAAGTTTACACTTGTGCGTTGGTGTGTGCGTCGATCTCTTAAAGAGAATAGCAGGGAGTGTGTGGTAGAGCAAGTGATGGTGATTAGCTTCGGAGGGAGTACCCACTCTAGAGTCACAGTGAGAGAAACAAAGTGTCTCCCCTGTGCTTTCTGACCACGGTGGGAAATCTGTAGCAGGAAAAATTAACCCTCTCCTTGATTTCATGTTGTTTATGGAAAAGGAGTATGGGGGAAATGCAACGCTACCAAGCCATTGCCGAGTGACGTGCGTCGCCGCGACGTGTAGTTAAATTTTTTTGAAAAATGCACGTCAGGCTACGGCGTAGGGTCGGTATCGCCACGTACCTACGTACGTAGCCACAGCGTAGATTTAACGCAGAACCATAAATCACACGTAATAGAGGAGGGCTGACAGAGGAGTCAAACCTGCACCATTTGTCCTTTGCTTCATCCGTTTAAAAAAGGCCCCCATTGGGCAGGGAAGGTGGAGGGCAAAGTTGTGTGTAGGGGGACAATGCACATTGCACACACATTTTTGTAGAGATGCCCCGATCTAATGTTTGCTTATCACTGACGCAGATATTGACCATATTACTTGACTTAACATAAAATCCTAAGAATTAATCGTTGATTAAAGCTTGATAAAGGAGAACAGCTTAGGAAGTGAGGACTAACATTTCTTCTTTTATTCGATGTGTTCATGAGCTATAAGTCGTAATGCGGAAACAACGTGGCTTTATTGCTCAGAGCGTTTAAACACGTTGATAGCCGTTTCCAGTATTTGCCCGGCCCCGACAAGAGCGAAGGAAACGGAGCAAGTGAGCCATGAAATACGATCAGGAACTCATTTTTCTGATTATTCCGACAGCACATGAATGCAGTACAAAATGCCCTATCTCGCAATGTTAATTAAAGTAAAGAAAAATAATTTGTGTATCTGCCCGGTGATTCGGATCCGCTCCAAAATGTAAAGTGTTCTTCCTTGGCCCATGCTTCACCCTTTCCTCTATAAGGACAGAACAGTTGATTGCTTCATTGTATGACATACAATACCTAGTTTTCCAGACAATCCTGTATACACTGTCTCATTCCCTGCGTGTCTGCTTCAGTGACCATCAGATGATGACCAGGCCTTTGTCAGCGGTTGGCTACAGGAGGCCTCTGAGTCAGCATGCTCGCATGGCCATGATGATGAGGCCTGAAATGAGATACAAAGTAAGCTGCACATCCTCCACTCCTTTTTGGCATTGATGATTGTATTCACAAAAAAAAAACAACCTCCAGAGAAAAGTCTGTGCACATAATACACCACAGACACAGTGGTCTTGCATTTCCTCATCCTGTTTCAATGATTACACCAGATGGGTTGAGAAACCAAACAATGCAATGCAGCATTAACCGTGTAGGTAGAAGTGAATCAAATACAACAATTCAGTAAATGGATATTAATCAAGGATTTTTACAATGCACAGGAATCCAGAATGTACTGTAGGTATGTTAAATATCTCCCTAAAATGTGCCAATATGAATGCAATTCTTAAATGCAATATATGGATTTTGTATTATGCTCTCCTTCAGCCTTTTGACAATATAGGTTCATCTTCATTGCCAACACATAAAAATGTGCCTCAATTGACTTGTTTGTCTCAGACGAGTTTGCTCTGTTCCTCCCAGGCTGAAAACATCATGATGCTGGACATGGATCTGCCCGCTCGGACCACTAAAGAGTATCAGGAGCCGGTTATCGCCCCAAAGGTGGCGGCGGCTCTCGAGGACGCTCTTAGGGATGAGGATGAGATCCAGGTAGATGCCTCAGGCTTTCACAGCAGCTTGGGATCAACCCCGCCCGCCAGCGGCAGCCTCAAGAAACCAAAGTCTGGGTAAGGCAAACTGTCACCTTCAGCTGTCAAGGCCACGAGTAAAATCCATTTTCAAGTGGCATATACTGTGGTTAGGCTGGTGCTTGCTTTGTGTACATTTGGTTGGGATGCAAAGAAATGTACATGAAACCTCAACATGTGCAGGCTCCTAACCTTTCTCTGTTATTCCCACAAACGGGTTAACCCTCTGTGTTTGCTCTCTGTCACTCAGTCGACCAAGAACAGGCAAGAAGTCGAGCACCCCGACCTCTCCATTCATCCCCTCAAGTCCAGGATCCCCGCTTTACCCACAATCCCGCGGCCTGGTGCCCAAGTGACAGCTTCTACAACTAATATCGCCGCCAACCTCTCTTTTGCACCTTTCCACTTTGGGACTCAACTTTAAGAGAAGAGGTTTTATGTCAAGATGACAGAATATTGGATTAAGACTAATGCTGCTTCGTAGGTTTTAACTGTAACCACACCACTTATAACTGCTGTCATAAGCTTTATGATTTTGGAGATTTGAAACCCCTCCTCCTGAGTCAGTACGACACTAGGACAGCAGCCACGCATGAAGCCTAATATCACTCTACACTGTTCCCTTTCCCTACATTTGGCTTAATGCCACCGATGTCTTATATACTGTATATATGTCACAATGTTCTTAATGTATAGAAAGAAATGATGGACTGGCACTGCAGTATCCCCAATGCACTTCTTCTTCCTATCTTCCCAGATCTGTGTTGGGTGTAGTCCTCTCTTACTGTAAGTGTGGACATTGGTGGGAGGGGTGGTGGGGTTGACGTGAAGACACATGGACTAGACAGCTCTGCTGTCACCTCTGCCTGTCAGTAACAGGCTGTGCGTGCGTGTGTGTGTGTGTGTGTGTGTGTGTGTGTGTGTGTGTGTGTGTGTGTGTGTGTGTGTGTGTGTGTGTTTGTCAGTGTGTTGTATGTCTGGCCACATATCTATGTGTGTCTTTACGTCAAACATTTCAGTTTATGTCAAACAGCGCAGTTCATTTCCATTGTTGGAGCTCTGATAATGTTAGAATGGAGCTTTATTTCTGGCGTTTGTTTTGTGTCTCAAAGGAATACTTCAAAATTTTGGGAAATAAGCTTATTTGCTATTTTTTTTGCTAGTAAGACGAGAACATAAATAACACAACAATGTGTTAATTGGTAGGTGGATGGACATAGCCAACTGCTAGCCCTCTGCTTCCAGTCTTCATGCTAAGCTCATCACAAATAAGTGTGTTTGCTAATTTCGAACTATTCCTTTAGACTGAAATGCGCAGGCCAGAAAGTGAAGCACACTACAGACGTGTCGTGTCATAAGTTGCTGTAATCGGTAGATGCTGTTCTTCCTGGGGCACACGAGGTAGAGGTGGGGAACGATGGGAGAGAGCTCAACACATTTACACACCCACTATGGACACATTCTAGGTTGCAGGACATTGCAGTTGGCCACCAGACATCCTAGCAAGACCAATGCCAAGCATTACCTGGGTCACTTCAAAGTTACTGTCCCGGGATGTGCCTCTTGATTCATCAGGGTTCCAAGGTGCCTTAACCTGTGTCCTTAATCTCTGCTCCCGTTATTTGAAGTGTGCGCACACATTCTTCTCGGCTTGTGTTTTTTCATCACTTCATCTGCTCGTTCGTTCCAGCATCAGGGAATTGTCACTACGGTCCAGATATTTCTGTCGGAATGGGGTGCACTCGTTATGTGGAGAGGCAGAGCATTTGGACACAGCATTCAACAACACCAGGTTTCTGGGTAAGGGCCACAGGAAGTCAAGGCACGCAGAGGGTGATGTATTCCCCCTCTGTTTTTTATACCTCATTTACCATTGTGTAGAACTGGTTGGTCTAACAGAACACTAAAACCCCCAGGGGAGTGCTGAGCTCTTGACAGTAGTGGTGCTACAAAACTCAGTCGAAACACCACAGACGTCTATATCTGAATACGCAAATCATTCTCTTCGTATGCCTACAGATGAACAATATGCAGTTTTAGCCTCCCTGGTTCAGCCGGCCTCTCTGCTGCTCTCTGTTCCCCATACTCGATATACTGTGAGGGGTGTGCTGTCCGCTCGCTGCTACTGTGTAGGGTCTTACAACCCACTGTGACATTTCAACAGGCCTGGGTCAAATGGCAAATTTAAGTCCTGTCAGGTATGCATGCAGTTGTGTCTAGGATCAGTGTCTAGCATCAACCATCAAGCCTGTTTCAGTTGCTAACAATTGAAAGTACTTCAAACTAAAGAATCTCTCTTGCTGTTTGACCCATGTCTGCATACCTTATATATGTAATAATGAATATAGACCTGTTGATAGGCAATCCTCAGTCACTTTTGCAGATATTTACAAAAAAAAATACAAAAATGGGTTTCCATATTGAAAAAAATCTAACTTAATCTTTCATTTTTATACACAGATGTAGATATAATTTTCTATTCAGTTTTTTTCTTTAAAATAGATTATTGTTTTATTTTTTGATCTTTGTAATTTAATGTTGACATTTTATTTTTTTGCGTTATACATGTACTGTGTGTCTTCGTTTGTATTCATCAAGGAACAGGCTTTAGTTGTTTGCGCTTACACTTTAAAATGCTTTAGTCGATATGTTTTCCATACGGAAGATAAAACCGTGGGTCAGCTGTTGCACATTGTTGATTTGGGGAAGTGTGGAGACTGCTTATAGAAAGCGGAGATTCACGTCACAGTTGAGTACATGTTCACTGTACATTTAACTTAAACAATCTTTAGAATAAGGCCTAATTGTTGTAACTAACATTGCAATGCTGTATACCTGATGCATGATTTTAGCAGGCTTCAGTAATACCTTTGGTGGTGTGAGTATTCATTCATAGGAATTTGGTGAAAATGTGAATACCTTCTGCATCTGTAGCCCATAGCACATCACTGGATCCAAACTCCATATCTAAGACTTTTGTGACCAACGTTTATGTGATGGTGGTTTTTTAAAGCCAAATAACGATGCAGATGCACTTCTGTCTGTGGCTGGCCATGTTTTCAACTTGTTTAGTTTCTTTTAATGAATAAAGACAATTCAATGATAACAAATGGTAGTGTGTCATGTCTCTTTGGGGGTATTTAAGTATGATGTGTAATGATTCACCAATAGAAATAGAATGGACATTGATGTTTGCCGTGGTCATTTGACTTGTTAAAGAGAAAATGGCGATTGTTAGTTATGGTGACAACACACATCAGTGTGGCGTTAAAGTGTGTTACACTCGCTATTTTGAGAACTCAATTAAATCCAGCAATCCTCAACTAATCTCTCAGTTCGGTAGAGCGTGTTTTATACAGTCTTTGATCTTGACTTCTGACATTTTCTTGAGAAATAAGTGAACTTAATTACCTTACTAAGACTGAGCCATCTTTAGCACTTTGTTGAAGTATGATAGCCCCAGGGTGCACTGCAGATTTCAGAGCCAGATCTTTTCAGGTCGTATTCTTCTAGGATGTTAGTTAGAAAACTGGCCCATGACACGTGGCCTGTGTATGATGACATTTTTATAGAGAATAATATATTTTATTAGTCTGGCTCAACTGATGTAAATTGCTGGGATAAAGCCTGAGCATCAATCAGTGATTCACGTATTGGCTGGATAGCATAACCTTCTCATGCTTATCTGTCATCCGTGTTTAAATATATGTTTTTATGATTAACTTTTTTTTTTTTTTTTTAACACAAAACATAAAACGCACACCTCACGACATTGACACATCACCTCCCCATCTGAACCCTCCACTCGCCATCTACCCCTCCGTATACAAAAATCAAGACAAAATGAAAAAACAGCCATAAAATAAACAAACTGTAAACCAGCTAACACTGTATGCCTACATCTAACTGCATACATATATAACCCCAGTACATGGCATCCTAGGTCTTAGGTACTTCCCCCATTTTCCACTGTAATCACTCTTGCAGTTCGCATTCGCCTGAATGACATTTTCTCAAACACTGCCACTTTCGCCATCTCACAAGCCCATTCTTGGATTGAAGGTACTCCTTCGTTCCCCCTATTCTCAGAAGGATCTGTCTGGCTATCGTTAAACCGGTTTGGATCCAACTTCTTGTGTGCTTAATCCATCCCTCTTAAAATTGACCCATCTCCCAGAACAAATAGTCTTGGGCTGAATGGAACATGGGTCCCTGCAATCCGACATAGGTTATCATGTATCCCTGTCCATAACTCCTGGACCTTGTCACAAGACCACAGGACATGGAGCAATTTGCCATCCTCCGTCTTACATTTCCAACAATTTGGTGTGTCTCTTAATCCAAGTCTACACAATTTGGAGGGGGTCCAATAAAAGCTATGCATAATCTTAAACTGAATGAGGCGGACCCTGAAATCGCGTGACATAGTTTTAATATTCCTACCCATTCTGTCTTCCCACTTCTCATCATCTAGTGTAATACTCAAATCCCTTTCCCATGTCTTTTTGAGGGCTGACCAGGCTCCATCCCCCAGGTTATGCATAAGCATAGAATAATACCCAGAAGCCTCATGACCTTTCCCAAAGTTCTTCAACACCTTATCTAAACATTCTGGTGCCTTCGGAGCTGAGGAACTGGATCAAAAAATCCCCAGTAACACATGGCGAAGTTGCAAATATTTAAAAAAAAAAATGAGACCTAGGGATTTCAAATTGCTGTACCACATCCTCGAAGGATTTCAGTATGCCACAGAGATACAAATCCCCTAGTGTGACAATTCCCTTTTTATAGCCAATCCCTCCATAAAATGGGAGGTGTACCAATACATAATTTTGGATTCCACCAGATACTTGATGAGGCATTTAGATATGGCTCCAGTTCAAACAGCCGGGCCACTTTGGTCCAGACTACTTTTAAGTGAGCAACTATCGGATGTGTTTTTGCCTCACCATACAGGTGTTTAAATATTAAAGACAAGTATGGAATTTGAAAGTGAACTGACCCCCCAACCATTGTACAACAAAAACTCATGACAGATAATTTGCCAATAGAATAAAATAATTACAAAGATAAAGCCTGCAATGAGATCAGATTGGTTGACCTTTTTCTCTTGAGGCACTACTGTGAACAGCAGCCGCTGTCTTAGCTTATCCAATGATTTCATTTGCAACTGGACTCTTTATAATGGACTTTATTAACAGCAGTCAATAATACAGCTCCGTTTTTAAAATCAAGCTATTCATTCTCACCCAAACTCATTAAGTGCAAAAGAATCAAAATCCATCATGATCATATACATTCAGCAGAGAATCACAAATGCACAACAACCAAAATGAATGGTACTCATGTTGAATAAAGGAATGGTGTAGCCAACATACAGTACTCAAAGGCAGATCCAGCAGCAGTAGAAATTGTAGAATGGCAGTGAAGCATGACATTACACTCAGAAGGGACGGATGTTTTATTTTGGATGTGAGCCGCTTTATTTTTTCCCCCCTAGTGTGTTCCACCTAGTCCCGCCCTACTGTGCTGTGATTGGCTGGTACTTGTTGCTTTGACGGGTCCTGTTACTGACTGATAATCTGGCGACTGATCATCAGATTTCCTATTGTGTGTGTGTGTGTGTGTGTTATATATATATATATATATATATATAATATGTATGTATATAATATTATATATCTGTTAATATAATACATCCATGATCTATGCTTTCCTATGCTTTCACAAAGTTGGTGGATGTAGCATTAAAGCTATAGTGCGTAGCTTCTGTCTCCCCCATGAGGAATTCTAAGTAATGGCAACAACACTGTCGGCGCATGCAGATGAGGCAAGCCTTCAGTGATCATGCACCACCCCCACCAAGCAGTGGCTAAGTAGCGTTTATTCCATCAAATCAAGGAGGACACGGAGGATTAAAAAACATGATGGACTCTTCAGAAGAGGTAATTATCTTGTAATTTTTATGTCCTCTTCGTCTCCAAAGCTGAATGCTGCCGTTGTCCTTTCTCAGCGTTAACGGAAAACGCATCACTCAAGCTTCCGCGAGCCGCGGCTAGCTAGTTAGTTAGCTTGCTAATTCCACCATGCTTTAAAGGTGCACTATGAGTTCCTGCATGGTTTCAGTGCAATTTCATTTTTGTCTCAAATTGTAGGCATCTCTCCTTGATCCGCTAGCTGCCTGCCCCCTGAATACACTGTGAAAAAGCCCGGTCTCGGGAGACAACACAGGGGTCGTGAACGCCAAACAAACATTAGAGGCACAGGCTGTGCACCAAAATACAACAAACTACTCCAGCCAATCACCGACAAGATGGTTGGGGGAGGGGGAGGGGGGGGGGTTTAGTGACAGTTAGTCAGTTAGTTACATAGACTGTTAATATTAATGGACAAATGAGGCGAACAGCAGGCTAATGCATTGTCATTAATGCATGGTGGAATCAGCAAGCTAGCTAACTAGCATCTAAATGAGTAAAATGTAACAACTTTAATGTTTTATTAAGACAGGCTTGTCACAGCGTAGGAAAGCACATTGCTATCGCCAGATGAGTGACAACTTTGTTCGGCTCATTTCATTTAACCAGTGTAGCATGAAAACATGGACGCGAATTAGCTAACTTCATGTATGTATTAGTCTAACTTAGCTAAAATGAGCCAAACAAAGCAAGTTGTCACTCATAATTTCACATAGCATCCAATCACAAGGACGCTTTGAGGCAATGAACTAGCCAATCACAGCACAATAGGGCTAGGTAAAACACTCATGGGAAGAAAAAATGAAACGCATATTCACCTGGCCTGATAAGGACCTGCTTTTTGGACACAAAACTCCCATTCAGTGTAGGATATATTATAAATATAAGCTGCACGTATTCAAATTCCTCGAATTATTGTGATCACATCCAAAATGTATGTAGCAAATGCAAACTTTTGGGAGAAATCAAGAATTCATGATAAATAAAACAGAAATAACCACAAGTCTCATTTCATGGGAGAGGAGCAGTTTTCGAAAATAAAAGAATAACAAATAATTTCTTCGGATGAATGACTTGCAGTTGATCTGCCGTTTCCTCTTGAGCATTTAGTCCATGCAACGGAAGTTTGGCACAGAGGGGAGCAGAAAGTTTGGTACAAAAGCAAAAAGTACAAAGGAATAATGCTCCATCTAACTAGAAACTACAACAGAAGATGTGATAAAAGATACTCCTTTTACTTTTCAAAGTATCTTCATGTTTATGATTCACAAAACATACAATTGCATATGTACACACCACTTCAAGTCTCGTAAAATTCAAAAGAACCCCCCCCCCCAAAAAAAAACAAAAAAACAACAACAACCAATGACAGTACAGTTAAAGAAAAACCTGCACACTGTCACTCATCTAAAACATTAGTTATGTGTTTTATCATGCTGGTTTATTTATGTAAATTGGAATAATAGTAAGTATGCGAACTTTTATGGTCATTCTCTTTTTGTTAGAATATGATGGGATGTAGAGAAAACACTAAGACTGCCCTATGGATACACATGTAAGGATTTAGGACAGTTTCATCTCCATATGACAAAGTCAGGAAACAAAGATAGACTTTAAATCATACAATGAAATATATGCATAGAAACGAAAAATCAGCCTTCTATTAAATCAAATAGTCTCCTAACAATGCGTGAAATGATGAGCAACCCTTGGCCTTGGAAAAGTTACATTATTAAATGGACTGAGGGATCAAGACAAAGCTACCCCTTTTATTTGGAAATCAGTGGAAATAATCGCAACCATCACACCATCTTGGTCACTGGCCCTAGCTACAATATAATTAAATATGATATAGTGAAAGAAAAAAAAAAAATCTATCTTTGAATGCACATTTTCTTCCCTCACAAAGTTGACCTTTGGGCCCACTCTGTCTTCCTTTCTAGAAGTAGACCATCCCCATTAGATGATAACACACACCACCATTTGCGGACAAAACGAGTTCCACCCGACTTATACAATCAATGTATAATCTCTGACTAAAGGAGTTGGGACAGTCCTATGCCTTCTGGTCTCTGGGTAAGCTGCTCTCTCCGCCTGCTGCTACGGTGTCTGAACTCGACGTGCGATGTCTGGTCTGCCACGGTAGCCTAAACAATGACGGTTCACTTTTCTCAGCACCACTAAATTGCCTTTTACACGCTGAAGATACTCAGGCCACTGTTAAGCTGTTGTCAGGCAAGGCTTGATTGGCATGTTGGATATACAGAGGTGCAGAGCGAATCGATAAAACTGTGTATGCTTTACGTACTTAAATCTATTTATATTTTTTGCACCTCAATGGAGACACAGGGCTTACATCAGTGACTGTTTGGTTGTCTGAAACATTGACCCCACTTCCCCCTCCACCTCCACTGGATGAATTGCACTGACTCTTTTATAGTGCCAGGAAATTAGTCCGTAAAGAACAGTGGGAGCCGGGCAAAAAGAGGAAAAGGAGTTGGAAAGAGAAGAGAAATGGATGATGGAGAAGACGAGAGCAGGTGAGAGAGAAAGAGATCCCCCCCCCCCCGTGGTGGAGCTGGGGGGTCAGTAAGGTCGGTGGCATGTTGTCCTGCCTAGGGCTGGGTATCGTTCAAAAAAATCTTCGATATCGGTACCAATACCAATACCGTGACTTCGATACCGGTTCCCGAGCGAAACTTTTTTCGATACCAATTTTATAAAAATCCATTTTAACAAAAATAAATTACATTACAGCACAAATCTTTTTTATTTATTTGTCAGCTCCTACTACGTGAGCCCCGTCTCTGTGCGTAACAGAGTTTTTCCTGCCTGCCTATACGACGTGTAACGTTAGACAGCCAATCAGCACCATTACTAGATATTGGTGGAAGCATGCGGCGTGCTTATTGGCTCACTGATGCCGATGAGATTTATTCCTTAGGTATTGAAATTTGGTATTGAAGGACGAGGCATTTTTCGATACTACAGAGGCAATTCGGTCTGTGGCTAAAAAGTATTGAATTCGGTACCCAGCCCTAGTCCTAGTCCTGCCTTGTACAGGTGGTGGAGGGGTTGTAACAGAGACTTCAGCCTCTGCTGGGTCGTTGCGCTCAGCTCCGAGCTCTGACTCAGAACACAGCCGTGGCTCATTTCTCTCTGTAGTACAGCAGGTACATCTTCAGTGGCTCGGGCAGCGGCAAGCCCAGTATCCTCTCTCTGAGGACGTTGACGGCCGGCTGGGGTCGAAGCAGCTCCCCGGTCTCCTTCTCCTCTTCCTCCTCATGCTCTTCCTCTTCTTCCTCCACCGTCTCATCCTCCTCCACCACCGCTGGCCCTCCTGCTCCTCTCCCCGCCCTCCTGCTCCCTCTCATCTGCCGCCTCGCCTCCCTCTCTCCCGCCGCCGCCTCCTCCTCCTCGTCCTCCGCTCTTCCTCCCTGGTTGTTGTTGCTGTCCAGGGGAGCGGGGCCGAAGCCACTGCTGGCCACCACCTGACGCGTGGCCAGGACCAGGGCGTTGCAGTGTCGCCGGTGGACGCGTCTGCGCTTGAAGCGAGGGCCGTACTTATGGAGGCCGGCCACCGCCAGACCCCTGCCTACGCTGAACGAGGAACCGCGGCCGCGCGATTGGCTGTCTCCTCCGTCGGTGGTCACTCTGAGGGTGTGGCGGATGCAGATACGGGCCAGCTCCTGTAACGTCCGTACCTCATACTTGGCTGCAAAAAGTGAGAACCACGAGAAAAACAGAATGGAAAGGAAAATAGTAAGAAGAAAAGTGAGAATTAGACACATAGGCAAGGCAAGGCAATTCTATTTGTATAGCACATTTCAGCAGCGGTGCAATTCAAAGTGCTTTACATAAAACATTAAAACACAGTTAAAAATTAATACAGAATTAAAAATAGTTAATACAAAATTCAAAACAATGAATCGAAACATTAAATACAGGAATAAAAGAATAAAATTCACAATACAGTGCAGTGCAAAGAATTAAACAAAAGCAGTATCGAAAAGAAAGGTCTTCAGCCTTGATTACTTGATACTATATGTATCACTATCAGAGGTGGAAAGAGTACAAAAATATTCTACTTAAGTAAAAGTACTATTACTTTGATGAACTTTTTACTCAAGTACAGGTAAAATTACCGGTATAAAAATCTACTCAGAGTAAAAAAAAGTACCTCATTTGAAATTAGGGTTGGGTACAGAAACCCGGTGCTAATACGGCACCGGTGCCTAAACGGCCGGTATCTACCGGACCGAATCGCAGCGCAGATTTTGGTGCCTCATTTCGGTGCCAATTAAATGCCTTTTGCGCTTTGTGTCTGTACTTCACAGAAGGGGATTCCAACAGCGGGACGTTAAGCAGTCTGCAGCTGCCGTTGTCGGAAAAACAACACAGACGGTGCGTTCACTTGAAACTAGTAAGCCTCGTGGTGCATTCAAAGTTATTGTAAAATATCCTACTCCCTATTACCCTATTTTTTTTTTTAAGTATCGGTTTAGGCACCGGCACCGTTTTAAAAGTATCGTTTTAGCACCAGTATCGAAAAAAAAAAAACGATACCCAACCCTATTTGAAATGTACTCAGGGTAAAAATTACTTAGCTACTTTTTAACAGCCGGGAGAACATACTTTTTAATATACTTATACTTATTTAATTAAATCGCAGTCTTTTGTGGTTTGATGAGGGCACGAAGCTGCTTTTTGATTTGAGTTTGTTGACAGGTACAAAACAACGTTAGAGACTTTTTTTCTCAGGAACGGATGTGATGTAGCAAATAACAAGACTTCAAACAAAACATACTTTAGTGAAAGTAAAGATTTTAAAAACTCAAAAAAAAAAAACTACTCAATTTCAGTAACGTGAGTAATTGTAAGTCGTTACATTCCACCTCTGATCACGGTTCATATTTAGTTGCATTTGTTTTTATTTAGATAAAAGGTCAAAATGAGACTCACGTAGTGGGACAGCCTTGGGTTTGCCATTTGTGATGTGTTTAGGCAGCACGAGAGGAGCGAAGGACACAGAAATGATCTTTTTGGTCTCCCAGCTGTTCAGCCCTGTGCGCGTGATCTTGGTCAACTGCAGAAAATACAACAGGATGAAATCACATTCTTTTCTTTTCAGTGTACTTTTTGTTTCAAAAGAAGATATTCAACATTGGAAAAGCTGCTGAGATCATTACCAAGACAACATATACTAACATTTCCAGACACTAAATAAAAATACAGACACACATGAATAAATATGGACAGGGAGATGACAGTGATATAAAAGAATATGCCCCCTTTTAGCAGTATATAAACATTTAATAAATTGTTGTTAAATCCTATAATATAGTTATACGTAGATATAAAGATAAGGTGTTTACGTAACAAGTATAACCTCGCTTACAAGGTGTGTGTATGTGTGTTATTATTTATTATTAACTGCTTTCAATTTGTTATCAATTTGTATTAATTTTTGACTCTGTTTTAATGTTTTATGTAAAGCACTTTGATTTGCATTGCTGCTGAATAGTGCTATACAAATAAAATTGCCTTGTGTTAATAGAGCAGCCTCAACTTAGGAATTATAGTTGTTAACAAATAATAAACATTTATATCTGCTTAAAAATTCACATTTCAGTTCTGTTCTTTAAATGCTAAATAGGGGGACTTTAAGTTAGTTTAGCCTAATATGCAGATCTGTGCTATCCTGAGTTTCTCTGGAAAACACCAACCTTTTCCTCAAGAGGCATCACCAGGATGCCCCCCAACTTGAGCAGGTTCTTCATGTAATCCTCATGCTCCTTCTGCACCCCGGCCCCGCAGTACACCCTGTCATACTGACGGCTCTCTGGAGGAATCTCCAGGCAGTTACCCACAACAAAGGATGGCTCACAGAATTCAAATCTGAACAGAAACACGGAAAACGGTATAAACGAGTAAAAAAAAAAATTAATAAATGAGAAACAACTAGAAAATGCATTTACTACAGAAAAAGCTTGTCAATGCTGAAAAGCCAAATTGTTAAAGCTAAACTGGATTGCAGGCATTATTGCGTTAGAAGAAGGTGAAGTAGTGAGAATAGTTGGAAAAGTGGGAACGGTTTTAATTAGTATGAATTTCATTTCAATGTTGAATAATACCAATAATTTATTTAACAATATTGGAATATTTCAAGGTTTTTTGAAAAGAAAAGTCATAGTATAGCATGTTGAAAAGTTACAGTATGGTTTATCGAAAAAGGTCATATAAAAGTCATAGTATGGTATGTTGAGAAAAGTGATAAAAAAAAAGTCATAGTATAGTATATTGAAAAAAGTCATAGTATAGTCGGAATATGTCGGAAAAAGGTGATAATAAAGTCATTCTACAGTATATTACTTTTCTCTTCATCTATTTGAATTCCTCATTCCTGTAAAGTAGGTCTTGAAAATAATTGTACTCTACCAGATTTGAACACTCAACCTTCTGTCTTCCAATTTATCTCTCATCACCCTGGGCTATCTGACCTGACACAAAACATACGGTTATGGCATATTTCACTCTTCCACTTAGTATATTGGACCTCAAAACTTATATGAGATTTAACGACTGAACCTTCTGTCTTCCAATTAGACAGAAGAGTGAAAAAAGTCATAGTACAGTATGTCGAAAAAAGTCATAGTATAGTATGTCGAAAACAAGTGATAATAAAGTCATACTACAGTATATTAGCTATATATATATATATAGCTAAAAGTATGCAAAAGTAGTAGGCGACTGAAAATCGTACAGAAGAATTGGATATCAATACTATGCATTTACACAATTAAATGTCACTGACACATTTGGCCACCTACTTGTCAAAGCTGTCGCTTGTTTTGATGAAGGAGTCGAGCTTCTGATAGGCATACTCAATCACATCTGCATGTAACTCTATTCCATGATTCACTCCAAAAGGTCCTGGAACAGGGAGCACACCACAGTTCACACAATTTAAAATGACCCACATTTACATGCGTAGTTATACACCCTCTTGATTTTGCTATTTATATTTAGAAACGTGCAATTTTGCTTTTCCCTATTAAAGCTGCAATGGGTAGAAAGCTAAACACCAGGATTTGAAGTACTGTAGTGAGACCTCATTCGACAGCTCTCGCTCTCCCCTCTCTGTCGCATGGGCATATGCATGCACAGAACAGCCAATGATAGGAACACTCTCTTTTTGAAATGACCTGTGATTGGCCAAAGTCTCCCGTCACAGGCTAGATTTTCTAAAGAGCTAAAGAGGAGGTGCAGAAGTCTAGTTTTCTCTCAGACAACTTGAATTACAATATGATTAAAGCTTGTTATGGAATTCTTGGCCAACAATGCCAAAAAATTGCCTAGCAGGGCTTTAAGAAATATTTATTTTTTTAGAAATATTTCACTTCTTAAAAGTTCTAGAAAAAACACTATGCTGTTGTGCTTTCACGACTACAATATTATAATTAATTCTACTCTTAAAATGAAGCTCAGCTGGTTTTCCAACATGGACAAAGCGCCTCTCTGCCAGGGGAGTTCAGAATGAAATATAACATTTTAGTTATTAATTGTCAGGTGCGGTGAAGCCCCTGGGTACATTTGAGAAATGTGTCCATATTGCAACTTAAAGTATTTCAGGTCTGCTAACGAATGTCTACTGGATGTTCCCAGAGCTCAATTTAAAATAAAGGAAGGCAAAGTTATTATTTTCTAAAATGTCAGCGTGCAACACTGTTCTGTGAATGATCATGAAGGTGCAGACATTCTCCTGCATCATTGTTATAGAGAATAAACAACAAGAACTGAAACCATAAGAAATGAAAAGTTTTTTCTCAGTGCATGGCTGTCCAAGGCTATTACCATTGAGTAACAACCCCACCTAGATTTAAGAGTACTGTCTGCAATGGAAACGTAAAACAGATCTAGTGTTTACAGTTAAGGTACATGTACCCTACAGGTTACTACAGGTTCTATATGAAATTGCTTGGTGGAAACACGGCTACATTGTGTTTTATATATATATAAAAAAAGTATATATATATATATATATATATATATATATATATATATATACTTTTTTCTCTTAAAGAAAAGCATAATGTGTATCCAGGCAAGTTAATAGAGCATGAAGAAATTGAACCCATATTCTTCAGTCCACACACGTGTGCCTGCAACCTTCACACAGCCACATGTTTACCAGAACAACAATATAGACACTACGTGCTGAATTGCTGCAGTTAACCACATACCCAATATGAGGCCGACCATGGTGCTGAGGTAGCCAGTCCCACTCCCGAGGTTGAGGAAGGAGAGGCAAGGGTGGAGATCCAAAGCCTCCATCACCTCAGAGTAGATACACGGAGCAGATAGGTGGATGTTTCCATGCCGCCATGCCAAGTCCTAACAACAACAATAGTATACCATAACCAGCTTTTGTTATACCCACAAATCTTTCCGGCTATCATACAAATGTGCCCTTAAAAACAAAACTAAAATCTTTTCATCCACCAGTGTTTTCATCCAAAATGTGTATACACTAGGGCTGGGCAATATGGAGCAAATCAAATATCACGATATTTTTGACCAAATACCTCGATATCAATACCGCAACGATATTGTAGTGTTGACTATTGGTGCGTTCCCAAAATATTTACACAATGAGAGTTTGGATAAATAATCATCAGTAATGTGGATATAATGACTAAGTGCGTAAAGGCAAATAATAGAACTGTTACAACAGGCTGGTAAGTTCATAAAATGACATAACTTTACTGTAATGCAGCCTTTAAAACCAGTAAAACACTTATGCCATATTACGATATCCAAAATCTAAGACGATATCTAGTCTCATAACAGGATATTGATACAATATCGATATATTGCCCAGCTCTAGTATACATGTACTGTATATCATGTATGCCATGGATTTCTTTGGACCCTGGTTGGGTGATTTCACAGACTTATTATTTTGCTCACCTTGTATGCATTGTCCCGGTATTCATCCAGGTAATAGTCAGCCCGGTCGATAGCTCGGAAAGCTCGCTCCACCAGGTCTGAGCGGATGTAGTAAGCCTCCTTCAGGTTGTCAATCAAGTCGTCATTGTCCTCACCAGCACTTACAGCTCCCCCCATGTTGACTGAAGGCAAAGACAAACTGGTGATTTACTATAACAATATGACAAGAATTACTGTGCTAGAAAAAGTCTACCGTAAGAAAGCATTGCTGCACACATTTCCAAACCCTTTCATCTGGATTAGAGAGGAAAAATCAACAGAAACGTATGTCCTTTTGTTAAAAAAGGACAAATCCATTCTTTTCAGACTTCTATACTTGTTTACTCTCAAACTTACTCTTTACAACACTTAAAATGGATGATTGGTTGATTTGACATCAGAACGTTACACACAAGAGCATGGCAGGATTACGACAACTTCTCCATCGTTCCCTACTGCAGTCAAACAGAGAAAAAAAATCTGAACCTGTCAGTGGCAAAAACAGCACATGGTACATTCACGCTGCATAATTGCCCTATAGGATTACATTGCAGCATGATTAATGATTTCAGGTTACAGGCCTCTCGCTCAATACTGGACCAATTTCAAAAACATTTCCCATTTGTCACTTAGACACAAAAACATGGGGAAATCGGATCTAAGCTGCAAATACCAAAACTCCTGTTTAAGTCCTTTGGTGAGAACTTAAAGGGTAACTACCGTTTTTTTTCAACCTGGACCCTATTTTTCTATGTTTTTGTGTCTAAGTGACTAATCTTGGACATTGGTCCAGTATTAAGCGAAATCGCTGCAGCCGCGGCAGCGGCGAAGCAAGCTACAATGTAAGTTAATAGGGCAATTGTCCAGCTTGTATTTACCTTCACAAAAGTGCTGGTTTTGCCACTGACAGGCTCAGATTAATATTCTACGTGTCTGACAACATTACTGAAAGGCTCCCTTCAAAAGTCTGAACAATAAACTCCAATACAATCACAACCTGTCGAAACACAAAGTACAAAGTAGTGATGTAGTGTAGTTCAAAAGGCATCCACCATTAAGCTCTGTAGACTTTGCGCACAAATAAGCCTGACCCAACCAAATGTAGAGGCCTAAATGAAGAGTTTGGCAGCAGGATACAGCTGTAGGTGTGAATACTGTGGCTGCTGCAGCAATAGTTCAGGGTGGTGTTAAAAACAACACCAGAGGGCAATGCCAAAGGACAGGAGATCACAGGGTGCACGCTGGCTGCCAAATGCTGGCCATAGCCATGATGAGGCTATAAAAGAACAAAGGGCCGTGTGCATTTACATATTACTGGCCCTCCTGCCTTTGATGCCACTTGAGTTGAGATGAAGAGGATGTTTATCAGGCACAGAATCAATAAAAGGAACAAACAGCAGTTGATGCATCAAAATGAATACCATTTTCAGGGAAGCGAATCCACAATGAGATGTTGCCCCTGTGAATATCAGTGCTTTCCCTAGGTTTGTGGAAGACTTGGGTGGGTGGGTTAAGGGGTCCTACCTTAAGAAACTACTTTTTGCAATTAAAAAAAATGCATTGCCGCAGATAACTCAAAAAGCTTATAGGCAAAACTTGCTAAATAAGATTGATAATTGATTTTTCATTCATTTAGCTTAGGTGGTGCCCAAAACAGCTTGGGTGCTGCGCCTAAACTTTATAATGGAAGGGGAAATCATAGTTCTTCAGGAGGTTAAGCACACATGACCACAAGAGGGCGCTGTAGCCCGTTGTGTAACAAACTAAGTGGTTTAGTAGGCTAGTAGGGTACACACTTCCTATAAAAAACACTGCCATTTGAGCTTCGAAATTCATTCCCTGATTCAATAAATTAGCTATCGCGACCGTTCTTTCATTTACATCGTGTATAAGGAGAGTCAAAAGTCACGCCCAGACATGCAACTGCAGCAGGTTTCATTGCACCGCGGCGCATACATCCACAACCCGTGCACGTTGTTGCGATTGCTGTTTGCGCCACTCAGGTGATCCGAATTCGAATAAACACTCAGATTCAAGCCCTCTTAGTCTAACAATCGTCTGGTACGAATAACAAAAAGGAAATATTACATATGTAACAGACTGCCATGCAGTGGCAAGGTCAACACAAACAGAAATAACCGCATTCTCGTCTTCGCTGGGAGAGAAGACAGATCGAGAGAAGAATGACAACAGCTAACGTTAACTGCTGCTGGAGCAGAAACAAACCACTGGCTCTCACTGCGCCTCCATACTGAAGCCCGGTACAGCTAATACCTTGTGAAAATACCGACTGATATTCTCTGTCTTAGCGGGTTTTCTTGTGTTCAGCCTTTTTGTTGTTGTGAAGATCCAGTCAGAAGAACAGAAGCACTGCTGGATGTAAACATTCGGCCAGCAGACGCGCTGACGTCAGACGTAACATACGCAAAATAACGGCCAGAGGAGCATGGCCCAGCGTGATATCTATGGCTCTGGCATGGCCTACGTGCTGCTCTCAGCTGTGGAACTGGAACAGTTCAGACGCGATTAAAAACGAACAGAGGAAATAAATATGAACGATTAAAAAAAAAGTCTATTAACAACTGAGTATTTGCAACACAATATTAGTCTTTCGTCATGTTTTTGTGCCTCTTATCTTAGTCTATATATAGGGCCTTAAATTTATGGAGTTTTTTTTTAACCACGTGACTCAGCCAATCACAACTGAGTCTGTTATCTGCTTTTAAGATCAGCACCCAGTCTGTGCTGTAATCATGGGTGCGTTAGGCTGTAATAGATTGAGAAACTAACTGTAGCATTGGACTTTAATTAACAGTTTAATTAAATAAGCTTTGGTTGTCATTGTGTGGTTCTAATGGGCCTTCGGCTAGTGACCTAAGTCAGTGGCCTTCTTTATAGCAGACATTTTGACATTTCACAGTAGGACACGCACAGGTGTAAGTGATAAAATGAATGATGAATTCCATTTAGCTGCTTTTAGTTTCAGGCTCCTGCTGGCTCCCTGTCACACTCATTGCTTACTGGGACACTTGATTAGAATAGAGAGATAGTGATTGTTATTAATAACACGTGAGCTGTTCAAAACTGCAGTAAAAAAAGGACATATTGAATAGGTTGCTAGAAATATAGAAACACCTGTAATAAATACTGTAAGGTGTTGATTCAGCTACTGTATACGGTAACTTGAGGCTGTTTGTAGGGTTGCGTTGGATTGCATATTGTGAGTATATATAAGTGTATCTTATAATATTTGCTCCTCCCTATGCTCTGTAGATGAGGTGCACATTACATGCTGTATATTACAATGTATATGGTTTACTGGTCACTTGTAAATGTATCACAAGCATTCCTGTCCTCAGATTATTGTACATAAATGGTATATTTCTATAATCATTGTTATGTTGTGATAATACCACTCAGTACCAAAGCCAGGGCCAGGGCCAGATTAAAATGAGCTCCTGGGTCGTTGCTCGCACTGTCTCTATGATTTGTTTTATTTACTGACAACCTTGTCCTTCTGCAAGAAAGTAGTCTGTAATGTAATACAAATAAAGAACATTAAAGTACAGTTAAAACAAATGGCTCAACACAATAACCGTTGATAAATGATTTTTCATTTGAGGATTGCTGAAGAGAGACATAAAGTTCTACGATAAATACTCACTGCACAACATGTTGATTTGCTAATCATACCAGCAGATGTCAGCGCTATTCAACATACAAACTACATGTAACCGCATATTAACTGCACACTAAGGCCCCCATTTTGTTCACTTATCAGGAAGGCTGTGTGTGTGTGTGTGTGTGTGTGTGTGTGTGTGTGTGTGTGTGTGTGTGTGTGTGTGTGTGTGTGTGTGCTTGTTTTACTATATTCGTGGGGTCCAACCAGGGAATACAGTATACTTGTGGGGCCCAAAATGCTGGACCCCACAAGGTTAAAGGGCTGTTTGAGGGTTAAGACTTGGTTTTAGGATTATGATTAGAATTAGGTTATGGGTAAGGGTTAAGGTTAGGGTAAGGGGCTAGGGAATGCATTATGTCAATGACGGGTCCCCACAAAGATAATGAAACAAACGTGTGTGTGTGTGTGTGTGTGTGTGTGTGTGTGTGTGTGTGGGTGTGTGTGGGTGTGTGTGAGACTGCTTGGCCATGCATACTGTGTGTCTATACATAATACACAGTTAAGGGGCGGCCTCTAGCTCACCCAGTAAGAGCGTGCGCCCCCATGTAGGCTGAGTCCTTTGCAGCGGCGCGGGTTCAAATCCGACCTGCAGCCCTTTGCTGCGTGTCATCCCCCATCTCTCGCCCCCTTTCCTGTCTATCCACTGTCACTATCTAATAAAGGGGAAAAGCCCCAAAAAATAATCCTCAGTTTACACATGCACAAGCCCTGATGTGAATGCAATGCAAGATTGATAGTTTCTCTCTTACACAAAACAGACATGTTGTTATACTTAAGAGGACCTTCATAATGACATAATACATTTCACAATCACAATTTACCCAGTGGCTCGCAAAATGGGGTCGATGAGGGTGTTTCAGGGGGTCCCCAGCAAAAAGGGGAATCTTTTTTTCATTAAATTGTTCAGTATAATTCCAATCCATAAGTAACACAATGGCTATTTTGATCATGGTTTTTATACACTTGCTGTAATAAAATATTGAAAAGCAAAAACCCTATCAGATGAGGAACCCCGAGATGAAATCTTATCAGATGGGGGTCCGTGGTCTAATTTGTGTCAGTTTAGGAGTCCTTCACGTGAAAAGGTTTGGGAACCACTGCCTTAACTTAACCCTAACTCTAACCTTAACCCTAAAACCAAGTCGTAATAATCAAACAGCTCTCCCAAAGTAAGCCCTGGCCAAAATGTGCTCACTTTGCAAAAATGTACTCACTCCCAAGGCCTAAAACTCAAATAGGTCCTTAGAAAGAAAGACGTACAGGAGCACACAAACACAGAGAGATTGGACAGAGTCATACTTGTCTATGATTCTTTATTTGTGTTTTTCATAGAGAACATTTAAAATGGTTCATACCCCCACAATAACTGACATCACTTCTCTGGTTTATAACACTGACACAGGAACAGGGGAACATGTACACAAGTACACAAACACACAGTCACAAATTCGGCCCATCTACAGTGTTTTACTTCCCAATCAAAAAAACAGAAAACCCAACAAAAACATCATGAGACCCCGAGGACACACAGCCAAGGCCTGTCCCACTTTACAAAACGGTGCAGTAGTAAAGGAACGACCACATCTACAAAAGTAACAAAAATTACCATACAATCTATCCTTGTGGAAGTGCTTGTAATTTTGGAAGTTTTGTAACTTTTTTAAAAGGATATCAATATCAGTGCCTAGAAAATCACCAGTAAAAATAGCTCATCTCTGTAAAAATGTGCTAGCAGGACAACCCTTGGCTGTGGATTTTTTTTTTCTTTGTCACAAACTTTTCTCTTTTTTTTTGCCATTTTAAACTTGTCTTCAATACAACAACAATAACACTGTTTCTTCTTAATACAAATATGTACAGAGACTTCCACGTTTCAAAATAACGCCCTGCACACTGATGCATTATCTAGGGATGACGACGATGATGATGATGATGATGATGATGATGATGATGCTCTTCAGATTTCCTTCACAGAAACTGGTCATGCAGTTGGGTACCTGAATCGACAGAATGAGATCACAGTTTCTTTGTTTTCCTAACAGAAGCTTGTTCGTTTGTATCTCTGTCACAAAATGGCCTCTACTTGCATGTAAAAAGACATTTATTTTATTTCCCTATACATAGTAACCCCCCCCCCACACACACACACACACACACACACACACACACACCCTCCCCCCAGGTTTCCCGACAGTTTTGGGTTAGAGATGCAGACCAAATGTTGTCAACACTATTTGAACTAGGTTTGCCAAGTGTAAACATACCATATCTTGAAATGGGTGAAGTGAGAAAGGCACACATGATAAGACCACACGGCTTGTAACTACAGCAGGGGGCGTTTCAGGGAGGGGAGTTGGGGATGGGTGGCAGGGGGTGGTTTGGAGGCTTTTGGTTTTGCTCAGCTTGGTGAAAAGTGCCACTCAACTAGACAGTTCTATCTTATTATGAGTCGTTTTCTACGTGGTGTGTGTGTCAAAGTGTGACCATTCTGCTCTTGGCAAACAAACATCTGTACCTAACATGAAACCAGGATGCAAAGGTGTGACCCCCCCCCCCTTCCCTCTTAAACACACAGCTGGATTTTGGTCTGGGCTGTTTTTTTTTCCTGAAAAGTGTCATCATGTTAAATTTGTTTTCATTCCAGGTGCTCTAGGGAAACTGGGCCCCGATGAAGTTTGTTTTCCAATTTCTTTGCTATTTAGAATAATACAACTCCACAACACTCCATCACTCAGTACAACACTGTAAAAAGGAGAACAGTGTGTGGGCGCAGAACCAACCGTAGGCTGCATTTGCTTTCTCAGCTGACATTTTTTTTTTTGAAAATGCCATAGTGTCATGGCCTCAGTGTTATTCATTTACATACCTCGGTAGACAATTTTATCAAGCAGTTTAAAAGGGATCATGACATAATAAATAAGTTAGGAGAATATTCACAGTCTTAACACTCTCGGGTAGTATTCTCGTGCATTTTCAAGAGAGGAAGAACATACTACTTTGTTAACCAAATGCATCAACATGATCTTTCCTGAGGAAAGGTTACACAAGACATGGGGAAGGGGGGTGGGGTGGGATGGGGTTGGGGGTTAAAAGTCATAAAAAAGCTTTGACATTCCTTTTGAGTGATGGACACATATTTATGCAACAAACGCCTCCTCCTAAAACAAGGGGAGATTGTGTTGCCTGGCAAATCAATTTCCCACTCCCACACACTCATCTCGTTTCGCAGGAGGCCTTGATCCGGCCGCTGCCATCGCCTCTAGCCTCAGCTAACTGGCCGACCTATGGCATTGCTCTGTTCTGCTTAAGCAGCTCTCCCCGGTGACCTGAGAACCAAACTCCGCTTCCTGTCAATCTCTTTTGTTTTCGTTTTTTGTTTGGAAAAGAAAGTACAGCTTCCCTTTTCTACATTCCCGAGCCGAACCCCCTGAATCACAGATATGCCTTTATGTGACATAATGTACAGGTTGTTTTCTACGGGAACAGCAACAAACAGGTGTGACAATGCTTTGCAATGCGCCCTCCAGTGGAGGTGAGTACTTGCTATTGCTCGTGATCTACTGGGTTTCTTACAAGTCGAGACTCAAATGCTGGCATTTTCAACGGTTATTCCGAAAGTGCACAAAAGGAGTTTCATTCTACATTGGCTAAGAGCACATTTACAACATGCCTTTGACATCAGAGTTACACAAGGGTTTCATACTGTACACCACAGTAGCTGCAACAAATCACTCAAAGGCAGGTTACACTAAAGTCTCCTACTTGTTCGACTCAACATTAGAGAGAATGGGCTCATAGCAAGCAGGCTTTACTAGTAACAATACAATAACTGCACAATGTTGCCAAACACTATGTGCAGAACATTATTCAGAGGCATCATCTTTTTTTTTTTTTTTTACTATACATGAACTCACATGACATTTAGGAACAAAGAGCCAACCATCTAGTTTCAAATTGACAGTTATTTCTCAGATTCAGTAGTACAACATACAGTTTTTGACATTTCTGGATTAAGGACAGACAAATACAGGAAATGGGGATTTAAAAAAAAAAAAAAAAAAAAAGGAAACCTACAATGAAAACACTTCCAAAGTATTGTACCGTATCATCAATAATGCCTACTTTGCCTTCAGTTTGAGTGAATGGTATGTTTAAAGCCACAGTTGAGCAGGTCTTAGTGATATTAAATAAGGTGTAACTGCCTCCTATTGATAACACCCCTCACATCTCTTCTAGACAGCTAGTGATCCTTTGTTAAGGTAATACAAGAGAAGAAGAAGAGCAAGTCAACAATTACACTGGAAAAATATATGTATGTTTATATTCATATATATAGCATCTTTAAAATCTATTTATACAGAATGTATATTTACTGTACTAATGGCCATCTTGGCGGAGAAATAAAGGCATCTGAAACAATCACCACTCTCTTGATGCCGTGGTCTTCCTGGGACCAGACATTGTTACATTGCAGAAATGCGAAGAATCAGGAAAGAAAGTTCTTTTTTTTCATTTTTTCTTTTTTAGTGGCACTTTGTGCGTCAAAAAATTAAAATCTAGAGTAAGGCTACAAGGGTGTGTATGTTTATCTGATAGACGTTTGTCAAAGGAGGCCATCCTATATCCTGTGTGTGTGTGTGTGTGTGTGTGTGTGTGTGTGTGTGTGTTTTAGACCCATACATCCAGCCTGAACCACTGCTGCAATAGAGCTCTATATATGTACCATTGTGCTGATGAAAATAATAAATAAGACTTAAGCATCTATGGTACATTACAGAGGTTTTGGGTGAGCCAGTGCTGGCTGCTACAAAGCGCTCGGGAGAGGTAACATTTTTTAACTTTTTAACTGTTCCTGGTTTTCTTTTACCTGACAAAAGCAAATGCACAGAGACCAGATAGCAACAGAACAGTGATTGCTTTTGTTGGGTTACTGTTTGTCTTTACAATCAGCTGCTGGTATGTCTAGGTAAAAGCCTAAGTAATCAAACAGTATTTGTATGGATTTTGTTTCTTTATTTAAATATTAGCAGTGGATCTTTGAGACTACTCAGACTCAACCGTCACATCACGCAAATAAATAACAAAATAAATATACAGCCATATCAGTCAATTTCTTTCATATTAAATAAATAATAAATACATACTTTCTTTCCCCCCCCCCCCCCCTCAGCAGTGGGTTTCTGAATGTAGCAGTTAACAGAAAGAACATAAACAAAGAGGAGAAAAACAAGAATAACCCCAAAAGATAAGATTTTTTTTTTTGTAAAATTATCAAAAGATTTTGTCAGTTATAAAACATCTGCACTTAAAAAGGTTTTTTAAAAAGTACTCAAAACAAAATATGCCTCGTCAGTTATCTATATAGATTCTTAAAATATTGACATACGACATCTGCAAATCGCTTTGACCACAATAATCAATAAGGATGCTTTCTTGTGTGTGTGTCTTACAAAACAAAGTTAATAAATAGATTACTTCAAATAAATAAACCTCAATAACATAAATGGCAATAAGTTACAATTTAAAAGTTCACAAGTTTAAATAATTCATATATAACAATCATTATTGTACCACAAAACTATTCATTGAAATGAAGTGCAATTCCTATGTTGATAAATACTATTGATATGACTAACTGAATTTGAAATGTGTGCACACTATTACTATTATCATTTCAGTTAAAAAAAAAAAAAAGGAATAAAAGGATTTCATTTGCTTCTTTTTAAATCATATCAGCTGTCCCATGAAAAATAAACAACCTACACTGTTCCTGGATCTGTTTCGTGACCTTGCTTGAAGATCCCCCCCCCCCCCAAAAAACTGAGTCAACATTGCACTGTTGACATCTTTTGCCGCAGTAATACCACAAAGCAAATACAAATTCAGTGTAGCGCTTGCGTCATAATGCCGAGGTGTGCGTGTGTGGCCGTGAATCAGAGAGCATCTGGAGTCGGTGTACACACACACACACACACACATACACAGGACACACACACACACACACACACACACACACACACACAATGTCCTGTGTGTGCTACAGGACAGCACTGAGAGTCTTCAATTCATCCGTGTCCTCCTCTTCATGTCGCCAAGCTCCTGTAAGCAATCCCGTGTTTGCGTTCCTTCCGTGTTTCAGTTGATACGAAGCGTGAAAAAAACGGATCGGCCGCTCGACAGTGAAACCCCCTCTCCAAAAACAGTTCAGGACACAAAAGAGAGACAACAGGTAAACAACACAGCATATTAAAAAAAAAAAAAACCCAGATACTGTTTCTAGTAACATTATTCTTCTTTTCCATCCATTCTGACTGAAGGATCTGGTTTCCTCCTCCTAATCCCGGCAGCAGCATGGTGTGGATTTTGGTCCGCGTCACTTTTCTTCTAACAGAGTGCTCCCTGGGTTGATCTTTTTTTTTTTTTTTTTTTTTTTTAAAGTTGCCGTTTATTTTAAATAACCTGAATTCCCTTTTTTTTGTTTTTGAATCATACTTCAATATATTGTAGAGTACTTCAAAATCTCTCTCCTTCATCTTCCCCGTCCCTCCATATCCACCTCAGTCACGCTCCAGCCAGCGCTTCAGGACAGTTTTGCATTCTGTGTGTTAGTGTGTGTCGAGCCTCAGACTTTGATGCCTTTCACAGCTTTGTTGATGCTCTCCAGCAGAGCTTTGTTCTCGGGGCTCTGGAAGCAGTCCTTGTTGGTGTACATGTCGGTCAGG
This sequence comes from Sander lucioperca, assembly GCF_008315115.2. NCBI lineage: Eukaryota > Metazoa > Chordata > Actinopteri > Perciformes > Percidae > Sander > Sander lucioperca. The sequence goes on from NC_050184.1 coordinate 17,277,229, forward strand.
GTGCTCACGTAGCTGTCAAAGTTCTGCTCCGTGATTGGTCCCTGCTGTGGTACAAACAACAACCAATCTCAGCTGAGAAAAAGCAGGGAAACCAACGGCCATCTGCCGGTCAACACACGAGATACAACACACCTCCAAACAGATACATTAAATCACATGTGTCAAACTCAAGGCCCGCGGGCCAACTTCAGCCCCTTGTAAATGTTGATCCGGCCTGCATATCAATTTAGGTTCACAATACATTTTAGCCTGCCTAGATGCGCGCCAAACCAAAAATACGGGAAACTGTTTTCAAACTGTAATTACAGTACCTGACACTCAAAGCAGAATCTTAGCAGATTTGCCGACTTTGACATTTTGAGATTCCCACACAACCCGTCAGTTTGCATATTCAGGCCTGTGAAACAACTTCATCTGCTAAACTCCATGATGGCTAAGAAACTTTTTTGCTGACTTTTTTGGGGCTTTATGTCGACTAAACAGTAAATGAGAAGGTTATATGATACGAGCAATAATACAGTCAAAGATATTTGACTTTTTTGATTAAATTAAAGCACGTCAATAATTTCTACGTGTCTGGCCCTTGGTGTTATTCTCATTTTCCAGTGTGGCCCTTAGTGAAGTTGAGTTTGACACCCCTGCATTAACCCTCTGAGGACGAAAGACGCACCAGTGCGTCCAAACGTGATGGACAAAATGAATTACAAAATTTCATTTTAGACATTTATTTACTATTTTAATCATATATAACCTAATACTTTGGTAAACTCATTTCAAGCACTGAAACAATTTGTACAACACATCGTAAGTTAGGTTTGTTTTCAAAAGAGATTTGAGGAATTTCAAAAAGCAAATCAAAGTTTTCGCTTTAGTGCCAAATTATCTGTTTATACATTGCTCTAGAAAAAAAATTGGGCATCACTATACGGAAAGCTAAGTTTGCAGAGATGTGAACATTTTGATATGAAACACATAGGGCTTGGTTATATGCAAATACCTTAAAAAGGTAAATTTAAGAAGAACACCTGTGTGTGTGTGTGTGTGTGTGTGTGTGTGTGTGTGTGTGTGTGTGTGTGTGTGTGTGTGTGTGTGTGTGAGCTTGTTTTACTATATTCGTGGGGTCCAAAAACCGGGAAATACAGTATACTTGTGGGGTCTGCACAGCCTTGTGGGGCCCAAAATGCTGGACCCCACAACTTTAAAGGGCTGTTTGAGGGTTAAGACTTGGTTTTAGGATTAGGGTTAGAATTAGGTTATGGTTAGGGTGAGGGTAAGGGTTAAGGTTAGGCATTTAGTTGTGATGGTTAAGGTTAGGGTAAGGGGCTAGGGAATGCATTATGTCAATGACAGGTCCCCCACAAAGATAGTGAAACAAACTGTGTGTGTGTGTGTGTGTGTGTGTGCGTGCGTGTATGCAGACATAATAACAACAATAACAACAACTCACCATGTGTGGCAGGCGTACATTAGCCAGGCTGCGGATCAGAGCGCGGCTGAGCCCAGACAGCTCCATGAACAGAGCTTCGTTCTGCTCCTCGATCATCTTGTTCTCGTGCTCAATGCTCTTCAGGTTCATCTCCATGGAGGAGATCTGCAACACACAGCAACACAACATCTACAATGGTACCACTTTAGGCACAAGGTTGTCTTTTATCTGCAACTGGAAAATAATATTTGAAGTAATTCTATTGTCAACTACGTCTATGAAAATCCCCAAACCAACAATCAATTGATCAAACTAAGTGGGATTCTTATCCTTATTCATGTTTAATATGTCCGTTTGTGTGTGTCTCAGTGTTGTAACTTAAGTCATCTTTGCTCAAGTCCCAAATAAGTCTCAAGTCATTTGGTTCAAGTCTCGAGTTATTTTTTGGGTGGCAGGTCAAGTCAAGTCATCCAATCAATCACGTGTTGCCATAGCAAGGAGTTTGACTGACAGCCAGTTATCCAATCATGATTCACAGTTTGCGCTGCTGCCGCTGCATAGCATACTTGTTCGTTAGACAACAACCTGACAACATTAAATTATATTATTTTATATTTAACAGCTAACATTCAAACTTATGAATACATGCGAGTAATCCGAGTCATCATGCCTCAAGTCAAGTCTCGAGTCATTAACGTACAAGTCCAAGTCGAGTCTCAAGTCTTTTATTTTTTGTCAAGCCAAGTCATCAAAATGGTGACTCTAGTCTACTCTAGTCCAAGTCACCAAGTCTCAAGTCCACATCTCTGGTATGTATGCACCAATCACCAAGGCTAATTCCACGTAGGGTAACTACTATGGCAATAAATTCCTTTCTGATTCTGAGTGTCACACAAGTGTTGTGTGCGTTTTAAAGCCAGGTGTGTCTTCTCCATCTGTGTCACAGATCTCCATTGTTGTTAAAAACACATCAATGAGCCACACTGTTGCACTGGCTGACATGTTCCTTCATTACCTTGAACACACACACTGTAGTTTATTTGGACTGAATCCCACATACACCGTCCTGCTGCTGGAAAACTAACTATATCACGAAATGTGGATAAATCCGCCACAGAAAATAGTCCTTGGCCAAGGCACAATGATTTACTTCTGTTTGAGTAATGTTTGCTAAAACCTACAGTGGACAGCTGTTTAGGGATATCATTTTGCCTTTTTTCTTCAAAATGTAGTATATTTGTGAGCCGTTTTTTATAGATTTACATCTTTAGGGCGGGCTGAGATCCACAGAAAAGCTGCAGTATAAAATATATGAAAACATATTGAGGATGCAGTCACTGTTGGCAATAACAAAATATAGAATATCACCTGCCTTATGTTTTAAAGCTCCCATGGCATGAAAAGTTTTTTTAACATTAATGTGAGTTCCCCCAGCCTGCCTATGGTCCCCCAGTGGTTAGAAATGGTGATAGGTATAAACCGAGTCCTGGGTATCCTGTTCTGCCTTTGAGAAAATGAAAGCTCAGATGGCCGATCAGGAATCTTCCCTTTATGACGTCATAAGGGGAAAGGTTACCTCCCCTTTCTCTGCTTTGCCCGCCCAGAGAATTTGGCTCGCCCATGAGGAAGAGAGAGACATCATGGCTTGCAAACAAGTGAAGCATGGCAGTTGGTCAAGGCCACACCCCCACCCTCCACCTTGCCCCCCCCCCTTCTCCTCAATAGCATTTAAAGCTACAGACACAGAAATGGCACATCCTAAGGAAAGCTCGGGAAAGAGACTTCAGATACAGTATTAGGGGACCACTAAGACCTATATAAAAGAGACTTCAGATACAGTATTAGGGGACCACTAAGGTCTATATAAAAGAGACTTCAGATACAGTATTAGGGGACCACTAAGGCCTATATAAAAGAGACTTCAGATACAGTATTAGGGGACCACTAAGGCCTATATAAAAGAGACTTCAGATACAGTATTAGGGGACCACTAAGGCCTATATAAAAGAGACTTCAGATACAGTATTAGGGGACCACTAAGGCCTATATAAAAGAGACTTCAGATACAGTATTAGGGGACCACTAAGGCCTATATAAAAGCATCCAAAAAGCAGCATGTCATAGGACCTTTAAAGTGAGGTTATCTAACTTTTGCTAAACAGCGTCCACTCTTGCCACAAGTGGTTATTATAACAGGATAATGGTAAATTGTAGCAGTAACAGTAGCATAAAGAGAGACAAATTATCAGTTAACTGACTGTATAACGTCAGTTAAAAAACAGTATTTACCTTAGGCTTACCAACATTAGCCACTGTAAACTACTGTTCATACCAGCAACAAACTTGAGTTTGTGAACTCAATCAAGGTTGGGTTCTATTGCTTATGTATTCAACTTGTCATTGGTAATAGAAAGGTTATTTCTTCATTTAAAGGCTTCATAACTGGTCTGAATGACTTTAACATCAGTAATCAGTTTTCAGCTTTGTCTTTGTAATATGTCAACAATATACCATATCAAATGTTCCTCAACAGGCTCAAATGACTGAATCAAGTACTTTAAGTCTCACATATGACTCAGTATTTCTGTCCTGTCACATGTTCAGTAGTCTCGCATTGCCAGACCTATTGCAAATCCCACCAATCGGTCCCAAAATGTCCCAGTTAGAGAGTAAATGCCCTAAACATATAAAGTTTAAAGTGCCCATATTATGAAAAAATCACTTTTTCTGGGATTTGGGGTGTTATGTTGTGTCTCTGGTGCTTCCACACTCATACAAACTTTGAAAAAAATCCATCCATGCTGTTTAGAGTGAGATACAGTTTCTGAATGTGTCCTGCCTTCAGTCTCTGGGTGAGCTGTTCAAAATCGGCACGGCTTGTGACATCACAAGCCGAAACGAGCAGCCTAACCGCAACCATTAGCTCGTAGCGTTAGCATGCTAACGCTATGGCTAACGCTAGCATGCTAACGCTAGCATGCTAATGCTAGCATGCTACCTCGTTCTCAATAGCAAAGCACTGCTACAACACACACAAGTTCACCATAATCTACAAAAGAACTACTTACATGTGCGCCCTCATTTAGAAGTCTCCCAGCTAATCCTGCCTTGTAACTGACAAAAGTTGTAGAAACAGCCTTTCTTTTACCGTCTATGGAGCTAGCTAGCTGACATGATCTACATCTGAGCTACTGGGCATGTGGAGTGCAATCAAAGATAGTACAGAAGAAGAAGAAGAAAAGAGGTCTCACTCTGTAGCTAAAACAGAGACCAGGTGAAAAGAGGATCTGCAGCAGTGAGATAGAGCACTGCAGTACAACACAAATATGGTGTTTTTTGAAAATTAAACCATGTAAACCTATTCTGGTACAACCTTAAAATACAATTATGAACCTGAAAATGAGCATAATATGGCTGCTTTAAAGTAAACACAAAGAAAGCTGAACGTTAAAGGACATCCGAAGGGAACTTCCGGCGGCACCAGAACTACACCGTAAATGAGCTGTCGTCGATATAGACTACATGTTCGGTGATTTATAGCCTAAAATAAAACAAAAGTAGAAACACACACCTGAGTCTGCAGGTTGACCATGTCAGCCTCCATTTCATTGTTGGATTCATTGAGGTCGTTAATCTCTTTGTTGAGCTGCTTGATGTCCTCATCGTTGTCCAAAACTAAAGGAAGAGACGGAGATACATTAGAATAGAAAAGAATAGTGTCTGGTCTGGTTATGTTTCGGTTGCCCTATGCATTTTTCATTTGATATCTTTTCTATTTTGGGATAAAGAGTATATCAGTTTAGGCTAAATCATGTTGTATAATGCAGTGGTGGAATGTAACTAAGTACATTTACTCAAGTACTGTACTTAAGTATGAATTTGATGTACTTGTACTTTACTTGAGTCTTTTCTTTTCATGCCACTTTCTACTTCTACTCTGCTACATTTCAGAGAGAAATATTCTACTTTTTACTCCACTACCTTACTCTGACAGCTTTAGTTACTTTACAAATTTAGATTTTTCACACAAAACACATGTAGTTTATAAAATACGATGTTTTATTATAAACTAAACTACCCAACAATATATAGGCCTACTAGTCCAGCTGAAATGAATGGCCGATTAAACACTTAGTTAGTTTCCAGTTTCTAAAATGTGAGGATTTTTCTTCATTGAGTACTTTTACTTTTAATACATAAGGTACATTTTCCTGATGATACTTACATACTTTTACTTAAGTAACATTTTCAATGCAGGACTTTTAGTTGTAACAGAGTATTTTCAGAGTGTGGTATTAGCACTTTTGCTTAAGTAAAGGATATGAATACTTCTCCCACCACTGGTATTAAGTTTCTGGTTACACTTTACTTGAAGGTATCTACATAAGAGTGACATGACACTGTCATGAACGTGTCATAGACATTATAAACAAGTCATAAACGTTTATGACATAACGCTTCTGTCAGTAAGTGTCATTCGGTTTTTGTCATAACAGGTTATGGTTAGGGTTAGGGTTCATGTGTCATGACAGTGTCATGTCACTCTTATGTAGATACCTTCAAGTAAATTGTTACCAAGTTTCCTAACCCTCCATGTGTGCCTGGACTTTGTTCCATAACCGACTCAACATTCTCTGCTTTAACAAAAGGATTTGTTCCTTTCTCACACACATGACAAGACACAGGCCTGCACACAAATTTATTTAGAGATTTTTTTCTTCACCACATCTTACCATCACTGGCCCTGAACTTGGTGCTCAGGTAATCCTCTGAGGGGTACTTGGCCTTCTTCTTTGGGAACAAGGCTCTGGGACATCCTGAGAGGCTGGAGACACACAAAGAGAGGGGATCACTGCACTATTCTTTTTTTTGTGATTAACATTTTTTTTAACCAACATATAAAACATACAAGACCATACAGCAGGGGTCTTCAACATTGTTTAGGCCAAGGACCCCTTAGCTGAAATAGAGACAGACCAGGGACCCCCCCCCCGACCCCCTCTCACAACATATGTTATGAAATTGTTGAGTTGCATATTAAACTGGGCCTACAATAACATATAGGGTGAAAGCCTAAAGCCTTCACAGATACTTTTTTGTGGTGCATATCATTTATTAAAATAATTATTGACATTCATATATTTATACATGTTTTAATGTTAAATGTTTTAATGTTTACATGTAGCACAGGGAATCCTTAAGCTTTACTGTATCTGAGGATGGCTACCTTAGTGGCTACCTCACCTACAGGCCAGTAAGCCTGTCATGTAAATAAAAAAAATAAAAAAAATCACAAATAGGCCAATTTATCTCTGCTAATAATATGTTGGACTCATGTTTATGTATATTTTCAGACATATTAACTTTTGAACTTTTTTTGAAATGATTAAACATTAACTTGGGGCCTCCCTGTAGTAACTCTAAGGGTCCCGGACCCCCGGGTGAAGATTGCTGCCATACAACAAAATAATAACAAAATAGACAATAAACATGTTCATGTTGCGAGATGTATGTTTTGTATTTTGTATAAAAAAAAAAATGTTAATCACAAAAAAACAAAAACAAATTGTTAATCACAAAAAGAAAAAAGAAAAAACATTTGTGCATCTTACCTGCGGTGCGTGAGGAAGCTTCCGTTAGCATGTCCAGAGCCGTCACAACCTGGGGTGGGACAGGTAGGCCCCTCTGTCTTGAAGGCCTTCCAGTTGAAGGGTGTGCCGTTCAGGTGACCCTCCTTCTGTCTGCGCGCCGCCAGCGGACACCCGTAGGCGCTTCGGTGTGTGGCGTACTTCCCACTGATGTGACCCAAACTGTCACAGCCCGGCACTGGGCATCTGCAGGGAGCAGAGGAAAGGAGGAAAACAAGAAGAAGAAAAAACGAGGAGAGTTGTGCAGCAGGAGGAGAAGAAGAAGAAGAAGAAGTGTTGAAGCCAGGCAGCAGAGAAAGAAATAAAGAGAGTGAGAAGGCGGTTAGACAAGGAGAATCCAAACATACAAACTGTAGAGAATGTTGAGAATATTATAATAGATATTGATGTTATATACTTTCTCTAATGGGCTAAATTTAATTTCATACATCTGTTTTTTATGCAGTGGATAATATTATTGATGCATGAGCTATTAATGTTCAGCACATGCTGCTATCAACATGCCGTTAAATTAACTGTTTTGTGTGCAAATGCAATATGAAGCCTTATGTATTTCTTATGTATTGACAATCTATTGACTATCTACGGTACTCTATCATGAACTACATTCAGAATCAGTATCTGCAGTAAGTGTATTTTCCCATCAGTGAGGGCCTGATTGTTTGATTCAATTTTGGGGGCAGGTCACTACCTCTGCATATGATTCACAGTGACTTTCCTCTCTCTCTCTCTCTCTCTCTCTCTCTCTGTCTTTCTTTTTTTATTGCATTTTACTTTTACCGTCAGTCTCGCTAAAAGAAGACATTATGGCTTTCTGAGCGGTACGAACTTTAAAAGCTCGGAGTCCTCCTGGTTGTCCTTGGTAGGAGTTTTAATTCCACTTTTCTTGGCACGCGGGCACCCAGAGAGACTGAAAACAGAAAGTATGGAGTTGATAACATAGGGTTGAAAAAAAGGTCTGGTGAAGTGATTGCTTAGTAAAGGGAGAGCACATTATCAGGAAGAATAATTTTACAGAGGTTGTTCAACCAAATTACAAACCAAATCAACTCAAAGCGCCTAATATGGCCGAAAATAGGACCATTGAAAGGTGTGGAAATGTGTGAGTATGTGATCCCTGTCTAATTCTACCATGAACTGTCACTAGGCCTCTCTGACTGACTGTGTGTGTGTGTGTGTGTGTGTGTGTGTGTGTGTGTGTGTGTGTGTGTGTGTGTGTGGGTCTGTGTGTCTGTGTGTGTGTGTGTCCATGTGTGCGTATGCGTTTTTGTGTGTGCATTTGTGTTTTTTGTTTGTTACCTTCTGTGGGAGGAGTAGTTTCCCGTGATGTGACCCGAGCCGTCACATCCTAGAGTGGGGCATCTGGGAAAGAGCAGAGCAATGTTTCATATTTAATACAAGGTCAGCAGAGAAGAAAAAAAAAAAACCAACAGCGTCGATGTTTCAGAGCGAAGTGTCTTCAAGACAACGGCATTATGCAGATGAGAGAAATGGTTCTCGCTTATTCATTTTGCTCAATTTCTTATTCACTCTTGTGAGCGATGTCTGTTTTAAAGTCATTCTTTTGAGGCTTCTTTGCCATTTAAATACTTCTTGTATCTTGGCTGTGAAAAAGCCTACTTTCTAGTAAAGAGCTATGCACACTACAAAATGACAATTTCATTTCACATTTACATGAAGTGATTGAAGTGAAAGCGAGCATAGTCCAAGCCAGAAAAAAAAAAAAAGCCATGCCAGATGCAGCAGAGGCAGCGGAGACAGCAGCCAGCAACAAAAGATAAGTTAACGTCAGCAGAATAAAGCATTGTGGCGTTTGTACGGTGTCAGTAGCAGTGCATTGAAGTGGCAGTGAAAAGGCAGTGAAGGTGTAGAGCAGACATACTTGAGTTCAGGGGTGTGGGCCGCCATGAGGGACCGAAGGCTCTTATCAGCGAGAGGACACCCAGACAGACTGAGAGAAAAAAGGAGAAAGAGCGAAGGACAGGCAGAAGAAGAGAAGGACGGAAAGAGAGCGGGGAAAGCGAGTGTGAGGGGATTGAAAAGGGAGAGAGGAGAAGGACGTGAGCGAAGGGGAAATCAAGAATGCAAGGCATACCAAGGTCATTTAGGAAGAAGAGGACAGACGGCAAGAAGTAAATTACTGATGCATATCAAAGTCAATGACCGTCTTTGCTTTCCCAGGCTCACGCTACATTATTGCCTCTGGCATGTCAGGATCAAATAAAATATTTGAATTAGTCGTGGTGCAACCCGCTTTGGACTGGGGGTGCAGAGTGGGCGGCAGATGAGTCTCAACAGAGCTAACATTTCATATAAGCAGTGGTGGAAGAAGTATTCAGATCCTTTACTTAAGCGAAAGTACTAATACCACACTGTAAAAATACTCTGTTACAAGTGAAGGTCCTGCATTGAAAATGTTACTTGAGTAAAAGTATTTAAGTATCATCAGGAAAATGTACTTAAAGTATTGAAAGTAAAAGTACTCACTGCAGAAAAATCCTCACATTTTAGAAAGTGGAAACGATCCAAACAGTTGTGTGTTTAATCGTCTTATCATTTCAGCTGCACTTGTAGGCCGTTATATTGTTGGGTAATTTAATTTATAATAAAATATTGTAGTTTATAAACTACATGTGTTTTGTGTGCAAAAATCTTAATTTGTAAAGTAACAAAGCTCCAAAGCTGTCAGACTAATTTAGCGGAGTAGAAGTAGAAAGTGGCATGAAAAGAAAAGACGTAAGAAGTAAAGTGCAAGTACCTCAAATTCGTACTTAAGTACAGTACTTGAGTAAATGTACTTAGTTACATTCCACCACTGCATATAATACTTTATATACTATATATATATATCGCCCAAAATAAGTCTGCAATGGTGCATACCTGCGATGGGACGCATAGTTTCCGGTGATGTGACCACTGCCATCACAACCAGGTGTAGGGCAGCTGGAGAGGACGAGAAACAGAGAGAAACAGAGATGTTAGAAACACCTGAAACCGTTAAATGTGTTACAGACGTCCCATTTAGGATCAATTGTAATACGGTTGATGATCCCTTTACTTTTAATCTAGCGCCATCATCAGGTCAAAATGTTCATTTGTGCAACGCTTTGGTTGATGACCAAAAACCTGCTAAACTAATGACGCTCCCATCAGCCTCAGGCTACATCTACACTACTACGTCTTGGTTAAAAAAACAAATATCTTGCTGTGTTTATGCCTCTCGTCCACTCTACTACGACATTTCCGAGCCCCTAACACGGAGACATTTGGAAAAACTGCTGCCCCAGTTTTGGTTTGAAAACTCCGGGGTTGCGTTGTAGTCTGGACGGGTAGAAACGGAGACCTTTGGAAACGACGATGCACCTCAGTCAGTCCTATCGGTTAGGTAGGCTTACATACCTTTCAGTAACCGTTCAACCTCGTCATCGGTCCAAGCAAAAACATTGCTGGTCTTACTTTTTCGCCATTGTTGTTCTTTCTCCAAAGTATTTTCCGTATTTATAACTTATACATCCATGATTTTCAACCGCAGAGTAACGTCAGACAATCTGCTTCTTGTTTACACTGGCATGCGAATGCCCAGTGTATTGGGAATATTCATGTGATTTGCTTGGACGGGGGATTAGTTCTGCTACTGGAGCTAAAACTCTTGTGTGGACGGAGATCGTTTCTGGCTCAAAACAGTGCTTAAAAAATGAAACCGGAGTAGTGTGGATGTAGCCTCATCCTCAGTACTTTGTGTTTAGCGCTGATTTCGAACATGTATGCATGCTAAACACACTAAACAAAGTTGGTGAACATGTTTGAGATTATACCTACAAACATCAGCATGTTAGCGTTTAGCTCAAAGCGCAACAGCCTCACAGAGTCTCTTTGTGACTTACGAGAGCAGCTCTTTCTTGCTATCCTTGGGCTGGAACTTGACTTTGAAGCTTGGAGTCGTAACCTCTCCTGGGTACTTCCTGTCTTCCAGACAGTCCTGCATCATGTCACAGTCCTCTGCGTCCGACGAGACAAACGACTGGCCTGTGTGCTCCATCTGAAAGGACAATAAAAACAGATGAGCACAAACGCCTTGGTAATTCCTCTGTGATTCTTCTTTATTCTTTAAATTGTGTTGTTGTGTGGATTGTATTGACGTTTTTTTTTAATTTATTTTTTTTATATATATATATATATATATATATATATATATATATATATATATATATACCATTTTTGAGTGACGGCTTTCTTGTAATAGTTTACACATGGTTTGTATATACGCAATGAAACTTCACAAACCACCATGTGCACACAAGTCTCTACTCTGATCCCTTTTCTGGGTTTTTTTTTTTCGCGACAAATGATGTTTCCAAATGCAGTGTCCTCATAAAAAATTCACACTCAAAGCCCTTAATATTTCTTTTGAAAAAGTTCAAAGGAGTAAAAACATTTGCATATGCCAAAGTCAGGATGGTGCAATGCACCTGACACACCACCTCTGTTACACAGTGCAATGTTTTAACTGTACGGTAACTCTCGCATTTCAGTGAAATAAATGAATAATAGAAAGCGGAAAAAGGGGACAGGAAAAGAGACAAAGTGATGTAAACAAGTAAGAGTTTCTCATTCAAAAAGCTTAGGGGGGAATTTTGTCTGTTGTTATTTATGTTGCAATGCTTCCTCTGTGACTATTATCACAGGAAACACTGCGTGTTTGGAGGTGTGTACTTTTTTTGCTCTGTCTAATTGTACTGACCTCGTCCATTTCCTCCTCCCTTTGGCGGTTGGGTTTGGTGTAATCCAGAGGTCCCTCCCACTCCTCCTGCTTGTAGGCGTTTAGGTTTGGTGATGTCATCCCGCTGCTTCCACCGTGATGGAGTGAGGAAGAGGAGGAAGAAGGGTCCGGGGACCGAACCCCGGGGCTGGTGCCGGACAGACTGCCCTCACGTTTAATGGGCTTCTTCATACTCAGGTCCAGGGTGCCGTTCTCGTCCACCTCAATGTTTATTTCCTGGAGAACACAGGAGACACTCGGGACTGAGGCCGCATCGCAACATCAGCAGCAGCTTTTCATACAACCAATGATCAAATAACTCCATAGTTAAGCAGCGTGATTTATGGTTCTGCAGAGACTCTACACAGAGCTTTGGTACGTAAGTGCTGAAGTTTACACTTGTGCGTTGGTGTGTGCGTTGATCTCTTTAAGAGAATAGCAGGACCGGCATGTGTGTGTGAGCTTTAGAGCGAGTACCCACTCTAGAGTCATAGTGAGAGAAACGTAGTGTCTGCCCTGTGCTTTCTGACCAAGATGGGAAATCTGTAGCAGGAAAAGTTAACCCTCTCCTTGATTTCATGTTGTTTATGGAGAAGGAGGACCAGGAAATGAGTCGGGGGAAATGCAACGCTACCTAGCCACGGCCGGGCCACGTGCGCCGCCGCGACGTGTAGTTACATTTTTCGAGAGGTGCACGTCAGGCTACGGCGTAGGGTCCACGTCTCCACGTACCTACGTACGTAGCCATGGCGTAGATTTAACACAGAAGCATAAATCATGCTTTATAGAGTCCCAAATAAATAAGACACTCAAGGTTGGTTACAAAAAGTGATAAAAGGCCTTTAGTTAACAGGGCAAGACGTTCAAAATTCACCAACACGTATCGGCTTGAGCCTTCCTCAGGGTGTGGTGACACAAAGAGTGTCTTGCCTTGTTAATTAAAGGCCTTTTATCACTTTTTGTAACCAACTTTGAGTGCCTGGACATATGACTTTTTTTTAGTCATAATTCTTACTCCTTTCCGTGTACTTTATTCCCTTCCGTGGTTAAAAGGATACCCAAAGCGCTCCTGCCACTTTTTTCTTTTATAAATAAATAAGACAATATGAAATAAATAATCATATGAACACATCAAGTGAAATATATAAATGAACCAATACTTCATTTTAAATAATTTAAACATAAAAAGCCCTCATTATTATGTTTTTTTTTTTTTAATTTTAGGAATATATTTGTATTATGGAGAGGAAATCGGTTTTTTGGTTCATTATGGCAACAGCTAGCTAGCTAGGTAGCTCACTCCTATTGGCTAGGGGACCCAAAGATAAAGACTCTTTCTTCTCCTCCCAGAGTTGTGTGTCTTTCTGTAAAGAACAGCTTTAGAAACACAACACTGCTAACATAAATGCTTATGTCATTGGGTCTGTACATTGTATTTACTTTTCTTTTCTTTAACACTGAAAACCATGGTGCTCCAAACGTAGTTGGTAACTGGGAGGAAATGAAGAGAGAAAAATGTGCTAACTAATACGTTAGGTATTCTCAAATATAAATGAGTAATGCAGTCTCCTCTGGTGCACTTCAGTGTATATGAGAGGCAGTCCTGCATAATGATGACTGTGATTATTGAATTACCCTCTTGAGCGGATTCAGTCGCAGCGCTACACATTCATTAATATACCTACATTTTTCTGAATCATAACTTCATATAATCCACAGTTGCATTCAGGGAGGGATTTAGATTCAGTTTAAACTAAACTTCCATGTGGTGAAATGGTTGACTTGTTCCTGTTTTCGCCCATCCACCTTCATTTGCTTGTAAAATTGCCCTCAAGCTTGTACCAAACAAGCATTGATACAGCCATTCGGCAGTGGGATTAGGGCTGAACGATTAATCGTTTTCAAATCAAAATCGCTATTTGAAAGAATGCAATTAGCTAATCGTGAAGACCACGATTAATCGAATGTGCAATGTTTAGTTGAATGTTTGGTGTAACATTTGGTTTAACATTTTCTTTAACAGTTTAAGATTTTCTATTCCTCTTTTTATTATTATATTTACTGTTTTTTTCATAAGATAAATGCTGGAGTAATGTTACATATCACAGATTGTTTACAGAAAGGTCCTATTTTCATTTAAAATTACTTCATTTAACATGATCGTAGAAGGTGCAATGTGTAGATGCTGCTATTAAACTGAGACATATCAGACATTTCAGTTTACAGGAAAGTACTGATATTTTTCTATTGGAATTGTTTTTTTTATTATTATAACTTTAGCTTTTGTGATAAATGTTCTGTGTTTGACTGTTCAATGTTCCACGCTTGTTAAAAGAAAAACACTTATTGCTGGCAATTCCTATCTATGTTCTCATTGCATAAGAATATAGAGCGCTTTTGATGGTGTCTCATGTTATAATGCTCCATGACATGTTTGATCTGTTACACAGTGAATATTGAACTTTAGCTAAACTTAAAAAAATAAATTACATTTTTTTTAAATAAAACGCAAATCGAATCGTAATCGCAATATCTGGCGGGGAAAATCGCAATTACATTGTTTCCCCAAATCGTTCAGCCATAATTATGATGCACTTTTTCAGCGCGCTACATGTTTGAGTGCTTGATCGCTTAAGCGTGTTAGTAATGATATCTAATGTAGTCGGGTAATACTTTGCCGACAGCACCAACCCCAGTTCATCTCTCCGTGCTCTATTATAGTGCTGGCAGGTGAACAGAAACAGAGGGGTGAGATGAGCCATGTTTTCACTATTCATCTAAAATGGCGCTCGTACGGGCTGGTCAAGGGCCAGAAAAATCAAAGGGGTTAGGAGAAGAGAGAAAAACGGGAACGGTTCCCAGAAATATCCCTGGTTGATGAGCTCAGTGTTCCAATATTTCAATATTGGATTTCAACTGGCTCCGACTCTGATTCCAGATCAGTCCCAGGTTGATCTGCACCGTAACACTGTGCAGGCTAAGGCCTGCTCTTGGATCGGCACCTCGCATGAACAACACCTTACTCTGCTGAGCTGCCAGAGACGTTAATCTTCACTTTTTATCGTTCTAAAACCATGTCAGGAAATCGAAAAAATGATGAAGCAGTCACTTTCTCTCCTCTGTGAGGCAAAAAGGCTTTTAAAAATCACAATATGGGGGAAGTGGTGCTCCAATTACACCTCCTGTGCACAGGGTGGGGGACGAGGGAGTGAGTAAGAGATAGGGCGAATAGACAGACAGAGAAACACAGAGACTTGCATAGGGAGGAAGAGAGGGAGAGAGAAGAGAGTAAAAAAAAGGAGATGTGAAAAGAAAATCAACAGAAAGAGTGGCGGGGGTGGAGAAAGGGTGGAAGATCCGTCCGGCAGATAATGAAAAAAGGCTACCTGGTGGCAAAGTAATCCAGGGAACTGGCAGTCAGCCAAATTCAATAACAACTTGAAAAGTGTGTGGGATGGAGGGATGGAAGCATAAAAGAGGACGAAGAGGTGATGCAACTGCATCTCAACACCATCCTGTAAGCCAATGCCTCCTGATGATATATTCATGCAGAGTTGATGGGGAGGGGGGGGGAACAAAAAAATGAGCAAAAGACAGCAGAGGAGAGGAGAGCAACACCCATTTGTTACCCACTACTGTGCT
Organism: Sander lucioperca; assembly: GCF_008315115.2. Classification (NCBI taxonomy): domain Eukaryota; kingdom Metazoa; phylum Chordata; class Actinopteri; order Perciformes; family Percidae; genus Sander; species Sander lucioperca. The sequence goes on from NC_050184.1 coordinate 17,292,704, forward strand.
AAGAAGAGAAGAACGGGGTAACAATTTTGTAACAATGACATCACCCATAAACAAGTGATTCATTGCATTTGTAAGTTATCTTTGGATCCCCCTAATTCCCATTCCATCAAAAAGTGTACAACAATTCACAGCTGTGGGGAGTTTACTCCCCGGAGTCCTTATGTTATATGTTTTCTTTTTCGCCCAGCATTTTTCTTTGTATTAGGATGGCACCAAGATCTTGGCTGCAGCTGTCGCTGTGGTCCTGCTGCACTCCCTGCTACACCATGCTAAGCTCTGCGGTGCCCTGCAGTGTCCTGCTGCGTCCTGCTGAACACTGCCGCGTCCTGCTATGCTCTGCCATGCCACGCTACATCCTGTAACGCCCTGCAGTGCCCTGCTATGACATGAACTACTACGACTATCATCTGTAGTCACTGTTCCATTATCTTTATTGTGACTATTATTGCCACTGTTCATCACATCCCCAACCGGCACCGTCAGACACCGCCTACTGAGGCTCGATGGTGTTTTTTGCCTCCAACGGCGCCTTCCAGGCAGCTAACCCTAACCTTAACCCTAAACATAACCATTGCCGCGCTGTCTGGGAGGAGACGTTGGGGGCAAAAAACACCAAAGACCCCTACTAAGAGCCTGGGTCTGCCGAGGTTTCTTCCTAAAAGGGAGTTTTTCCTCGCCACTGTCGCGCTAAATGCTTGCTCTTGGGGGAATTACTGGAATTGTTGGGTCTTTGTAAACTATAGAGTGTGGTCTAGACCTACTCTATCTGTAAAATGTCTCGAGATAACTCCTGTTATGATTTGATACTATAAATAAAATTGAATTGAATTGAATTGTGTGAGATAACTCTCTCATTACCTCACACATTACAATGTTGCACTATTATGCTACTTGCACACTAGTTACTTCATCTATCTTTTGCTATCTTATTTTATTTTATCTTATTGTTTATCTTATTTATTATTTCTAGTATATTTCTTGTGTGTGAGTGAGTATGTGTGTATGTCCTTGTAACTTGATGCTGTAATTTCCCAATTTAGGATTAATAAATCCCATATATCTATCTATCTATCTATCTATCTATCTATCTATCTATTTATCTATCTATCTATCTATCTAATTAGACGATGAAGGGCTTTTTTCCCCCATTCTGTCTTTTTTTTAATTGCAATCCTTAATCAGTGCTAATTAACATGAAATAAACACATACATGTGGATAATTGTGGTCTGCTTACCTTGTTTGGGGGTTTGGTGCTGAGGTTCTCAGGTTTCTCCCAGCAGCGTGTAGACAGGTTCAGGATGGCAGTGGCAGCCATGTGAGCGGCCTCGGCATCGTGGGAGTAGTCGTAGGCCAAGGAGGAGCTCTTCCCGTAACCATGGAGACTGAGGCTGGGCGACGGGGACTTGGGGAATGAGGGCTTAGCTGTAGGTGGACGCAAAGTCAACTTTAGATCAGATGCTCATAAAAGTAGGATACATAGACAAAAAAGGTACACTGTACATATATGTTCTTTCGTGGATCATCACTTTAAATGCTGGGTTGTGGTAATTAAAACTAATAAAATAAGACAAAAGAAAAAGACAAAAAAGTAAGAAATAATAAAAGAAAAGGGGGAGAAAATCTGAAAAAAGTTTGAGAGAAGTAATGTTTGTTGGGAGAGAGCATGTGTATTACACAAATCGTAGAAGATTGAGAACACTCTAATGTCTGTACACTAAATATGAAGCTAGAGCCAGCTAGCTTAGCATAAAGAAACAGCGGGGAACATCTATCCTGCCTTTGTCATTCGTATAAAAAGCAGCCAGCTGTCCTCTCTTACTTTTGAAGGCTTTGGGTGACGTTTCGCTGGTGGGCATCTTTGGAGCAAGCATGCGCTTCCCGAACACTTGAGCGTCGAAGGCTGCATAATCGAAGGACACCTTGGAGTACTTCTCCAGCTCCTTGGCCAGGTTGGCGCGAGGCGTGGCGGGCGCCATGTTGGGCCGGTAGCTGCCATACTGGGGCACCTCCAGCTGCTTCACAAAGCACATGGGCCTGTGAGGAGGAAAGGGAGAGTGAGAGGATGTCAGAGTAGGGCTGGGTTTTGGGGTGGGGGGTTTTAAGAGGGAGGCAGGATGGGGATTAAGACAAAATAAAGGAGAAAGTAGAATAGAATAAGACAAGGAAAGATGGGATATAAAAGAGGATCGACGCAGCAAAGAGTTGCACGATCGACACACAAAAAACAAATAAAGAGAGGGAAAAAAAGAGAATGAGAGAAGAAGGTAGAGTGACATAGAAAGAGTAAAGATAGGGGCAACAGTGTACTTAGCAGGAGTGCAGCAGGATTAAAAGCTCTCTTATCAGCAGAGGGCACATTTGCATGTTGTACAGCATGGAATTTATGAGCTTTAAGCCCTCTCATTTTCCTGGAGAGCCTGGGCTTTTGTCAGACCTGTTGGCGTAAATCCACTGATAGACCGGGGAGAAGGCAGAAGGGCGGCGGACGAGAGAAAGAAGAGAGGAGGAGGAGGAGGAGGAGGAAAGAGAGAAGAAGGAGTGGTAAAAGAGGGTGGCTCCAAAGCCCTCCACCCCCTTTGGCCCAGCGGGGTTTTTTTCTCGCACTTCAGCCTTCTGTATCACTGATGTATCACAGTCTCTGGTCTCCAACCATATGCCCATTAATAAGCTCCAGTACATGACCTGGCCTGTAGTCACACTGCTGTCGGGGTGGCCTCCACACTGTGGCACACCAATAATACATGCTTGCATCTTAATTCCATGCTTACTTGTGTTTAATTCATTCCGTGCTAGTCTCGCAATGCCAGACCTTCCTCCACAGCGCTGCGGAAGAGGGTCTGGCTAGTCAACACAGCATTCTGGGATGGGAGTGGAACGTGCTCTGGTTTATTGGCATTTCTTTAAACCAATCACAATCGTTTTGGGCGGCGCTAAGGGCCGGACGCAATGACGGTGCCTCTGCAAAATAGCCTCGGGAAGGAACTTGTTTTGGTGGAACGTTTACGTTCAAATGTTGTTTTAGTCGTGCAACAGAAAACTCAGATTGGACAGATAGTCTAGCTAGCTGTCTGGATTTACCCTGCAGAGATCTGAGGAGCAGTTAACCATAGTCCTCTTAAATCCACCAGAGTTTAGAATACCAATACAAAGGAAGGGGAAAGTGACGGACATCCGGCCGTAAATAAGGGACATCCTGCGGAATCACCTGAACAACCCCCGGAAATGAATGGTCGTCGATATAGACTAATTCAATGCTTACTTGTGTTTAATTTGTAGATTTATGGACATTTGTAATTGCTCATAATATTTTATTCTTCTCTTCCTTAGGTGAGATTCCTTCTATAAGCCCCGGGGGGTTCTCTTGATCACACCTACACAATCTTTCTTGAATTTCTATTTTCTTTTTGTGTTTCTGTTGTCTTGATTTTAATATGCATATAAATAAATAAAAAATCTGAGGCAATCCAAAGCAGTATTTTCATGACAGCAAAAAAAAAACTTCTACCACTGATCACAGGGGATTTTTTTCCTCCCTTTTTATTTATGCAACATGGATTCCATTAGAACATGGATTGCATGAGGAAATTCTTCAGCCCCGTACATAACAGACAACCAAGCTCATTTTAATAACAATCTGAGGAGGAAAAACAAAGCAAGCCTTATTATGTTTTAATCCTCAATGCTTTGTCCGACCACTGATGAGGTTTTCCTCAAGGAAAGCAATTATTTTTTTCCTATCCCCCTGCATGGCCCCTGTAACTTGCATAATTAGCTTATCGGTTGCATTATTAATTAAAATACCAACGAGGAAGAGCACGGACTTAGCATAATACCAGTGTCTGGTTTGTGTTAATTATCATTCTTCTGGCCGTGATCGCGGTGTCTGACCGGTTCGGGGAGATGAATGGAGATGGAGAGAGAGCTCAGTGTTTGAGGTGACAGTAATGACTGAACCACACTCAGTGCCTCTCTCTATACTGAGCCATTCACAAACCAGCTTCACCTCTCTCAAGGGGAACTAACACCAACCAAGGTCTTTCTCTGTGCCTCTCAGTAGTAAAGTAGCTAACCTTGAGAGGGACTCAACTGTGCCGAGCTTGGATTGTAGGAGAATGCTTTTAAGTTTGTGAAAGGTTCACTATGCCCGGTCTGGGCTTAGATACGACAGTTCTTGTCATTCACCATGTCATCTATGGCAGGGGTCTTCAAGGTTTTTTAAACCAAGGACCCCTTAACTGAAAGAGAGCTGGAGCAGGGATCCCCTACTACATATATTCATATATATTAAGTTGCATATTAAACTGGACCTACAATAACGTGTGGGCGGCCTAAAGCCTTTATACATTACTTTTTTTTGCATAGAAAACTGAGCTTTAAAATGATAATTATTGCCATGATTTTATAAATCATGTTTTAATGTTAAACATACATGTGGCACAATGAATCCTAAGGATGAACTGTATCTGTGGATGGCTACCTTTACCTTACCTACAGGCCAGCAAGCCTATCATCAGTGGGGATTTATATTTGCTAATAATATGTTGGATTCATGTTAAGACATTTACATTTTTGAAAAAAACTTTCAAAATAGAACAATAATTTGGAGGGCCCCCTGCATTGACTCTGAGGACCCCCAAGTGTTCTCGGACCCCCTGGTGAAGCTCTTTGATCTATGGAGCCTCGAAAACCAGTGGTGGAATGTAACTAAGTACATTTACTCAAGTACTGTACTTAAGTACACTTGAGTCTTTTCTTTTCATGCCTCTTTCTACTTCTACTCCACTACATGTCACAGAGGAATATTGTACTTTACTCCTCTATATTACTCTGACAGCTTTACTTTACAAATTAGGATTTTTGCACACAAAACACATGTAAAATCCGATGTTTTATTTTAAATTAAACTACCCAACACTATAACGGTCTTCAAGTCCAGCTGAAATGATTAGCTGATTAAAAAACTGTTTGGATCCTTTCCAGTTTCTAAATTGTGAGAATTTTTCTGCATTGAGAACTTTTACTTTTAATACTATAAGTACATTTTCTGATGACCTCTGCAGTTATTCCTATAATTACTAGAGGGCCCCAGGTGATACTAGTCACGTGGGCTCAAGATTTATTTCCATTGTGGCTCTTGCTGAAGAGAAATACCTTCTACCTTCTATTATACAGATGGTCCCACTCAACGTTTTATCATAACGGTTGCAGCCCTGATATTGGTACATGTTAATTGATAAACTGACACTGAGTCCGTTACCATGAATATACTCACTCCAGTTAAGTATTCTAGCAGCTAACACTGCAAGTACAGTAATGGTAGATAATCTAATGGAGATAGGCATATGGTGTTTGCAAATAGATAATTAGCACTGAAAGAGGTACAGGACATTTTGAAGAAAAAAAAAATTCTCTTTTTTATCGTCTGATAGGGGGGAAAATTAAAGGGCAAGTATAAAGCTTTATATTTCTTTTTCCATTTTAATGATCTAATTAACAGTATTATTAATTCATGTATTCTGTTATATTTTTGATATGTCTGATAAGCTCTTGCTGTTTTTTGCCAGCATTTGGGCTCCATACTTATCTAATAACAAGGCAGAAATGTAAAAAGACCTATTTGAAATGACTTTAGAGTATGATTGGATACTTCTGTGATCACCCACCTTAACACTCTGTCATTGGGACTTCCTTTGAGGTGCTCGGCGCCTGGCTGAGAGAGAAGCTGCTTATCGTGGCCCTTGGACAGCTTCTCTGCAGCAGCAATGGGGCATCCAGAAAGACTGGAGGGATGGCGGAGAAGACAAAAAGATGAATATCAAAAGGAGAGCATGCTGCTGACCGTGTAAATCTGCATCACACTGATGTGGACTGACACATTCGCTGTCCTGCATATATGAATATGTGAGCTTGCAAATGTACAAAGAGAAATGCGTGCCCTGCGCAGAACACGCTCATCTGCAGAAACACAAACACACTCAAAACACAAATACAGATTGACACAGACACTATACTGTAATGTGTGTATGAATACCTGCGATGTGTGTTACGGTTGCTGTTAACATGGCCCTGACCGGTACAGCCGGGGGTTGGACACTTCAGCACATTCTCATGCATGGCCAGAACTGAGGAGAAGACAACACACACACACACACACAATCACTGGGTCATTAAAAAGAATCCACAATCTTATCCATACTATTTAAAAGACTCTTTGAAAACCATAAATACAGGAATATGAGGTGACCCTTAATCAGAGAAAAGCAGGGAACTGGGCATTTAATGGACCTGTAGTCATGGCTACAGACAGTCTCTTTACAATCACATGGAGAGATGGGGCCAAGCAGAAAACACATTATTTATTTTATCCCTATCCGCATAGTTTTAGAGAACCAAGTCAGTAAACCAAATCCAATCATTTATGTAGAATTTCGGTAGAATGTTAACCCTATTTATCCAGAAGCGGATCCAGATGTTGTAGACATTCGGGGCTCAGCCCAAACCTAAAGGGGGTCCGGGGGCATGCTCCGGTGGAGATTGTTTTACCATTTACAGCAGATATATGCACTATTTTTCAAGCTATTTGATAATAGAATGCCTAATAATCTGTACATCATTTGGGAAAGACATGATCCTGTAGAGCCTACATCCTATGTTTGTATCTAATTGTTCTCCAACTGTCTTCATCATTCTGAAACCAGCAAACACAACAAATGAGGATGAATTTTCACTCCTGCCACCTAAAAAGAGGCAAGAATTGCAAGAATTGTTACTATTTTTAAGTTACATAACATAGGTAGGTTAGGAATTTGGCATAAACAGCATTACTCATCTTGAAACCCATTTTTGTTTTACTGAGCTGGAGTAGAGTTCACAGAATGAATGTTTTGTTGAAGTGAAATCCCATGATAATCTGAGCTGCTCTAGTTGCAATTGAAGGATCCCCAACAATGCCGAGTAAACACAGATTTCAATACTCTGATTTGAATATTAGAGCAACAGAAGAACATTTACTCAATTATATTGGATTTATTTAGGGAATAGCGTAGTAGTAGTAGTAGTAGTAGTAGTAGTAGTAGTAAAAGCAGCATAGAACACTTGAAGGTATTTTAAAAATCTAAAACATTTGGGGCTTTTGAGTAAACATTCGGGGCTGGAGCCCCAGAAGGAACCCCCCCACCCCCCTGTTTTTAGCTGTCAATTTTCTATTTGGGTTGTTTGTATTCTCTAGCAGCAGTGTATAAAATGGTGGAGAGTGAATGGCTCGGTAATACTAAAAGCCTCAAAGTGAGATATTTAGCAGCAACTGAGTTCTGATCAGAACATGAACTCATCACGATTAAACTGGTATTACAGTACTTGATGTCTAACTCCACACTAAGGAGAGCTGGTGTGTTTCTATCACTGTCAGATTGCCCTTAGCTGTCACTTTTCTTCTCTCCGTGCTTTTTTCCCCCATCTTTTTAAACAGCTGAAGAACACTCACTCTCCGGGGGGATCCTGTCCTTGTGCGGACAGCCTGACAGGCTGCGGTGGTGGGGGTAAAGACCAGTGACGTGACCCGTCCCATCACACCCAGGGGTGGGACACTTGATCTCCCTCTTCTCTGGCCTACTGCTCTCTGGATAGAGTAAGATAGGATGAGGAGAGGAGAGGAGAGGAGAGGAGAGGAGAGGAGAGGAGAGGAGAGGGATACAATGAAAGAAGGAGAGGCGAAGGAGAGATAAGAGGATAGGGGAAGGTGGGATGAATAAGGAGGACAAAAGCAAGTGGTTAATGCCATCAGACAGTCTGCTTGGCTGAGCATGAAATCTAGACATATTTCAGACAACTGTACAAAAGCGACACCATCTGTATCTGCTCCTAATGTCTTATATATCTCTGTAAATGCAAAAGTTGTTTTGTGCATTAGTCTAAATGTGATTTATGTGTTTTTTCTAAATGCTTCCTAGGCTGAAATCCAATAAAAGAAAGTTAACCCAAATAGGGTCGACCTAGTTATCCTGTGATGCCCCCCCCCCCCACATATCACAATATTTTTGACCGTATTCATCGATATTGCGGCAATGTTGTAAGGTTGACTATTGGTGCTTTCACAAAATATTTACACAATGAGTGGTAAAGACAAATAATAGACAGCTAGAACAGTCTGGTAAGTTCAGAAAATGACATCACTTCACTTTAATGCAGCCTTTAAAACTAAAAAAACAACAACTCTGTGTCATAGTATGATATCCAAAATTTAAGATGATACCTAGCCTCATATGTCGATATAATATCGATATATTGCCCAGCCCTACAGGCCATTATAATTTAGACATAGTTACAGATGCCTTCTCCTCCCTACTGCTACTAGAGGTAGGCAAGCCAGTAAAGAGGACGGTTCGATGCTCTATTGGCCTTCAAATTGAATGTTAACGCGACATGCATCTCCTAATTAGTGTTGAGCAGAACAGGAACGTCTCCACGGGAGGGAGTGGAGGCCAAGGAGAGGGCAGCACTGCCAGGCATGTAATCACACTACTGCAACACTGTGGGCACCGGGCCAACTGTGAAATGCAAGGCCCGAACACATGCAGCATGTAAACAAACACTCCACCGCTGACTGGGGAACAACCTGCACTCATCCTTTCTCTTTCTCTCTAACATTTTGTCATCTCTCTCTCTCTCTCTCTCTCTCTCTCTCTCTCTCTCTCTCTCTCTCTCTGTCTCTCTCTCTCTCGCTGTTGCCCCTTTTCACCCTCTCTTCGAGCACTTCCTCTCTGCTCTTCAAGTCTATTCAGCTGGAACCACTTCATCCATATCACAATGGAGAAGGGCGGATCGAAACAAAGCTCTGTGACTCATCGCTCTTTATTTGGTACATTGTGTTTATTTGTTTGCTCTGCTCCCAAAATTAATTTCAGAACATCATTTGCTGTTCACTCCAATGCATGGCTCAATCAGTTTTGCGACCTGTACAGGTGGTTTCATATGTTTAGGCCGATTGGTTACAAATGCGAGTGTACAACTCGCCATTTGTTAGAAGTTTACAATACACTTTTGCGTGGATTTTCTTTTGAGGAAACCATTTGTTTTCCATCCACGTCATTATGGAACAAAAATAAACTTTCAAAAGTGTGAAACCTTCTTGAGATAGGTAATCCATCACACTTTAAATTTGTCAGTGCAACGTCGTCGTCACATGCTAATGCAGTAATAAGCAGTCTTTATGCTAAGCTAAGCTAATTGTCTTACAGCTCTAGCTTCACATTTAGCACACGAGACAGGTATCAATCCTCTCATCTAATTCTTGGTTAAAAAATAAATAAAAATAAAAGCAAATAAGCATATTTCCCAAAATATAGAGGAGTTTCTGCCTTTGATGCATGAAAAAAACAATTCACTCTTTTTTGTACTGCTTCCTGGTTTGTCCTCCTGACTTTGCAGAGCACTATCAAATGATGCTAACGTAGCTTGAAAAAAAGACATAAATAAATGGACTAAATGTGCCTGATGTATTGCCAACATAAGCAACTTTTGTGTCTCAGTACATGTTGTAGCTCTGTCACCCCAGTTGCTCCTCTCTGCCCTACCTTTGCTGAAGTAGCTCTTGCGGATGACGTCCAGGTGCTTGGGCCTGTCATCCATGGTGAAGTATCGCTGGTGGTGGATATCTGGGGCGCGGAGCAGCTCTCTGGGCCCGGCTGGCTTCACCTGCTCTGCCTTCAGGGCGATGGCTTGCTCCAGCAGGCCCAGGTTCCCTCGGGTAATGTCAAACATCTCTGACTCGTCCGTCACCGTGGAGCGCTGTGACAGGCTGTCTTCGTCGTCGCGCTCGTCGTCCCCGTCCACGTCGTCCCCGTCCACGTCGTCAAAGTCTCTCTCCTCGGACCTGTCTGATCGCACCTCGATAATGTCAGGAGAGGCTGAGGACGCGGCTTTGTGGATTTTATAGTTCTCTCGTCGAAGGCTGGTTATGTATTCCTCCAGCGGACTGGCCCTGTGAGAGCTGTAGCTTAAAGGAGGGCTGGCCTTGTAGTTTTGAAGCGGGCTAGGTTTATGAGAGTCATATTTGTTGAGTGGACTGGCTCTGTTGGTGTTGTAGTTCTCAAGGGGACTCGCCCTGTGTGAGTTGTAGTCCTCCAGAGGACTGGCCCTGTGGTCTCCAGCCGTGATGTGTGTTCCCTGAGCTGCGGCGGTGCTGGTGATGGTGCGGATGACAGTTGGCGCGTCAGAAATGGGCAGAATGTGGTTCACCTCCCGGTGGTCCTCTTCATCTCTCTCTTCATCCTCCTCTTCTTCTGCTGGAGTGCCCCGCCTTTGCTGTGCTGGCGCTGCCATCTCTTCCTCCTCCTCCTCCTCCTCCTCTTCCTCCTCTTCTTCCTTGTTTTGTTCATGGCGGACATCTTCGGGCAGATATTGGTGGTTCTCCTGGATCACATGGTTACTCCTTGCTGGGCACTCTTTCTCATCTTCTACCTCCTCCTCCTCCTCCTCCTCCTCCTCCAACTCCTCTTCCTCCACTTCAGCTGCCTCCTTCTGCAGAACAGATGACTCTTCCAGTACTTGAACTCTGCGTTCCACCTCCTCCTCCTCTTGCCCCTCATTCATGTCCCCCTCCTGATGGTCCTTTACTTCTTCACCCTGTTCCGCTGCCACAGCGACATCCTCCTCCGTCTCCACAGCAACAGGCTGCTGAACGGCCACAGTTGGAGCACTGTTGTCGGAGACTCGGCCGAGGTGGAGGAGAGAGTTGGCCACCTCTTCGGTGCACTGGGAGTGAGACTGACACTTCTTGGTTGCGGGCGGCGCTGCTCCGAGCTCAGGCTCGATGATCACACACTCCTCTGTGGGAACAGAGATGAAGAAGTCAGAGCTGTGACACGGACGAAAAGGTGAGTCATGCAGTGAGCTAAAAGCTATTGTTAGCAATATCTTTATCACCACTGGCATCACCTTCCGTCCTGCTAAGTCATTCTCTGTGATATAAAAACACCGGCTGGGACAGAGGGTCTAGATGTAAAGCAGCTAGAAGAAGCAAAAAGAAACTCCCTCACATAGTCCCCTAGTGGTCATTAGAAGGAATGGAAACTCGGCTCCTGTAATATTAGTATCTCCGCTGTGTTAAAATCATCACTGTGATTGGATGTAAAACTTCCTGCTTCAAATGCAACCAATAACTTGACTCATTTTTAATTTGAAATTTGTTACCATTAACCCCTTCTCCCCGCCCCCCTTAACACGCACTCCAAACAAAGTGAATGTGAGAGACAGGAGAAGCTCTGGCGGTCTGGCACTGGTCTGGTCTGGGTCTTGACTCGGTCTCAACCTGCCTTGGTCTTGACTTGGTCTCGATACACTCTGGTCTTGGTGATGACTTGGTCTCGGTTTAGGTGGACTACAACGCTGGTTAGCGCCGCCCAGGATGGTTGTGGTTGGTTTAAAGAAATAAACAAGCCAGAGCATTTTTTTCCCCTATCCCAGAACAGATAGATGGTGTAGCCAGACCATAATACAGTCTAGCAATGCAAGACTAAATATTAGTGACACGCAGAGAGACTTTTTGTATCTTTTTTGTTTTGTTGTCTATCTGTCAGGTGGATTAACATAGACAGCTGCACTTCTCCATAAATTCATGTATTGTCTTTCCCCATACATCTAGCAAATACTTGTCATGTTTGTTGTTGTTATTACACACTCACTAAACGCTATCTGCATCGCAAATGATGTGATCCAAGGACTTTCTTGCCCTGGATTAAGACACTCGGGCAGCGCCCATTTCTAAGTCATTAAGGGTTTAGTTGCAGTTAGTCTATATCGACGACGTTACATTAACGGGATTGTTCCGCTGCCGCCTCAAGTTCTGCCGGATGTTCCTCATTTTTCCACTTTGTGTTGGCGTTCTAAACTCCAGTGGATTTATGAGGACTGTGGTTAACTGCTCCTCAGATCTCTGCAGGGTAAATCCAGACAGCTAGCTAGACTATCTGTCAAATCCTAGTTTTCTGTTGCACGACTAAAACAACTTTTGAACGTACACATGTTCCGACAAAACTTCCCGAGGCTATTTTGGGCACTCCGTCCCGCGCTTAGCACCGCCTAAGACGATTGTGATTGGTTTAAAGATATGCAAATAAACCAGAGCACATTTTTCTCCCATCCCGGAATGCTGTGTGGACTAGCCAGACCTTACTCCACAGAGCTGTGGAGTAAGGTCTGGCAATGCGAGACTAAGTTGCAGTAGACTTTTCCTCACCAGTGAAGAAGAGGCAAAGACGACTGTGGTTAATATTAGCGGGTTTGTTTTAAAGCAGAAAAAGCTCACCTTCATCAGCTGCGAATGTGTTCTCCTCCTTCTGATATGTCTCTTCTTCTTCCCTCTCCTCTTCCTCCTCCATCTGTGTCTCCTCCTGTCCATTTGTCTGTCCATCCTGCGTCAGGTCTTCTGTCATCTCCTGTCTCTCCTCCTCTGCAGCAGCCTCCCTCTCTTCCTCCTCCTCCTCCTCCTCCTCCCTGGTCTCTCCTGCTTTCTCTCCATCCTTCTCGCCCTCGGCCTCGCTGCCGCTGTCGCTTCCCGCGCTGAAGCCCTCGTCCAGGGCCAGTTTCAGGGGGTGGGACCTCCTCTTGGAGGCAGGATGCTCTGCGTCCTGCTCGTGCTCCTGCTCGGCCTCTGCTTCCTCTAGACGGCGCTTTCTGGCTATGGGGCAACCCAGAATGCTAATGGAGGGAAAAGAAAGACAGAAAGGGAGAAAAAAAGGACCATGAATACCAAGCAGGGTTGTAATCGGGAATCACAAACACTCTACTAACACATCTAATAAACTTTCATGCACCTCATCCTCATGACCATGAGTGACTTTAAGCAGCATGATGGAGGGTGTTTATGTGTGTTGACATGAAGAAGGATGGAGTGGTTCTTTCAGGCAGAGAGTATGAGTCAACGCATGTGGCCTGGGGGGGGGGTGCCATGCTGGCTCACTCAGAAATCACAACCGATTGACTGGAACGTTTAATGAACAACTTGTATGGAGAGGCGGACGGGAGCTGGGCGGGCAGGCAAGGCAGTGGAGGGTAAAATCCAATAAACTCCCTCTTACTCTCACCTGGGAGATGCCGAGGGAGATTGAGGGACGATCTATAAACAAAGTGCATCTGAAATTGCCTGCTGAACGAATACACATGTAAACAGATAGCTAATATCTGTCCCTTCAATAAAGAGCAGTCACAAGCCAGTGAGCTGCCCCGAGTGTCGCAAGGTCCCCGAGGGCGAGCGACACAGACGAGGAGGGAGGGAGGGAGAATTAGGCTGGAATACGAGCTGAAGAAATCACATTTCACTGCTGCCCACTGAAAACTTTATTACTTAGGTTTAGATTTAGAGGCTCTGGGAGTTTTTTGTGTCATCTCAAAAAACAGCCATTATCTAACAGTCTAATCTCAAGCTCTAAAAATGTTGATTTTTATGTAATGCTCATTTAAATCAGTATTCCCGAAGCTGGGGGTGGGGGCACAAGATAAACTTTAAGATGATTAAAAGAAGAATAAAACAAAGAAAAAACTATTTCTGCTACACAAAGTTATGCTTATTTTTTTAAGATTTCCCGCCAATCTTTGCCCTTTATTATTTCTTGTAAATGACTGCTTTTGTTTCTCTTATTTGGGAAGCTAATTGGTAGTTTAGCAAAGGAAAAATAACTCTTGTGTTAAATCAGTTTTACTTTGGTCTCAGTCTTGACTTGAATTCAACTAACTCAAGTTTTTTTACATGGCAGCAGTGATATTTTCATATTTAATCAAGCTAAAAGTAAGGAGGAAAAGACAGTCTTTATGCTAAGCTATGCTAACTGGTTGCCGGCTGTAGCTTCATAATTAGCGTACAGACATGAGAGTGGTATTGATCTTATCATCTAATGCTCGACAGGAAAGCAAGTAAGTGTCTTTCATATAATGTCAAAGTATTCCTTTCAAAATATCAAGGTACCACGTGGTATTTTCCACAAAGCAGGTGCTGTGGGGCAGAGAGGACGAGGAGGACAGACAGACAGAGCAGAAGGACAGACAGAGGGTGGGGTTTTAATCTGCCCTACCTTCTGTGTCGTGAGTATCTCCCACTGATATGGCCAGAGCCATTGCATCCAGGGGTGGGGCAGCTGGATGGGATGGATGGAGGTTAGAGATATGTTTAAGACTCGGCGCATTTTTAGTCCCTATGCAGAAGCAATGATACCCACAGGCAATACAAGTAGTAAATCAAGCAAAGCAAAGACATGCAAACTGAGCACACATGTCACACAAATGCACAGGCACAAAGATATGTTACACCCCAAACAAAAAAAATGCAGGTGGCATCAAGCCGGGGAGAACATAATATTGTATGTCGTACATCAACCCTGGCCTATATCCTGTTACTATGAGCGATAAGGATCAGCCGAGACCTGCTGTAATTTCCCCTGCTCTGCTCTCCTCACCAGTCATCATCAGGTCTCTCTCTCTCTCTCTCTCTCTCTCTCTCTCTCTCTCTCTTTCAGGTTGCTATGACCCCTCAGGATGGCTCATTTCAATTCTCATTAACTTCCCCCAGCAATTGCCCTTTATTATTCCAATTATCCTTATTATTAATTTCACTTATTAAAAAATGCTGCATTTGCATTTAAAATGAGATGCTCTCTGGCCTCCCTACTGTTTTTTTTTTTTCAATACAGAAATCTTTTTTTTTTTTTTTGGAGTGCTAAGCTCAGTTCGATGCTCGAAGGTGAAGTGTGACAAAATGAGAGAGAGAGGATGAAAAAATCATTTAGGAGGGGGGGGGGGAGGAGGACAATGGGTTTCATGGCCGGTGAGGCCCTGAAAGCTGCCACCTGGATAGGAAAGGGGAAGAGAAGAACTAGGAAGGTAGAGCAACAGAAAAATGAAATCATCGCCTTTCACCATCCTCTCTCCTCATGCTGTATCCTTCGATCGGACTGCAAAAAGATCATACGCCCCCTTTCATTGCATCTACTGCGTGTGTTCATAGCAGGAAATAGCAAAACGGCTTTGAGAAATCAATAGCAGCCTGTTGGAGGCAATGACCACGAGCTGAGAAGTGCTGATGATAAGAAATAAAAATAAATAAATAGATATATACTATATCATCTAAAGAAGCACTGATAGTGAGTCTACAAGTGCCGGCGGGTGCTCTACGGTGCACATAAAAGAACTTTATGAAAGGGATTTGCAAAAAGATGAAGGTGTTTCCTTACCTCAGCTCTTGTCCTACGAGCTCAATAGGAACTGAGGGAGAAGAGGAGAAAAAGAGGGGGGAGGAGAAGAAAGACACAGTGAGGGAGATCAAAGGTGAACGACTGCTCAGAAAGCTGCGCTGCTAAAAGAAACTCAGATCAATAAATCACAAATGCATACGAATCCCATGAGGCTTCCTCATAGAGGCTTACACACTGCTGACTGCATGATCACGAGAGGAAAAAAGACACCTACACACTCTTGAGCTCACATACAAACACACACACACACACCTACATGCAAGCATACACACTTACAAACACATGTTACACAATGGTGAGCAGAAAACAAACAGGAGTGTAAGCTCTGACCTGCGCAAACATACTGTATGAATAACACACAAAGGCCAACACAAAAGCATACACACAGTGGAAAAAAAAAAACCTAAATCAGCCGAATTGCATCGGGCTGTTCAGGAAAAAAGTGACAATTATATGCATACTTCAGCAATAAAACATGATTAATTGTTGCACTTTGGTTATCATAATTGGCAAAATGATATTAAAAGGAAAACTGCCTTCATCAGTAGAAAACAGCACTTCTTTCAGGAGCAACTTATAGTAATTGCCTTCAAAACATAAATCAAGCTCTGCTCACAAACACATCGCTCTCAGCTGGCTATAGGCATCGATTGGGAGTTGAGCGATAGAATGAGTTTGGAGAAATATCCTATTTTCATTTGGAGCAAACGAGAAAACAATATGATCCTGGAGAATTCTGTTTGGGCTCCGATATCACATGCATTAATCACATGTCAGAATGGCCGCGGGTATCAAGATACACTAAAAGCATAGAAAATGCACACACTAACAAACACACACACACACACTGTTGGTGTGTGTGTGTGTGTGTGTGTGTGTGTGTGTGTGTGTGTCATCTCAGTTTCTCCGTCTTTCATCATGCAGTTGGAATGACTGGACGCCTTCCTGCGCTCTGAACTGTTTCACTGCTGTCTCACTTCGAAACACCAAACACACAAACACACTCTTGTACACATACAAACACATGGAGAAAGACACACTCAATATGTACATATACACAAAGACATATTATGAAGACAACACACTCAAATTCCGTCATTCATTCACACATGTACGTTCATAGAAACACACACTGATAGACACTTTCTTAACCGTACACACGCACATGCATGTCCATATGTACACAACATGAGCATGCTCACAGACACAAACAGACATACTACGTTTATTTCACTAAAAAAATATCTGTAGGAGGTCCAGAAGTAAATAAAGTTGGGTTGAAGTGTCTACTCTATGATTAAAAACTCTTAATAATAACTCATTGTGCCGCATTGTATAATCACCAAAGGTCCAGATGTAAATAAAGTTGAACATTATTGACAAAACTATGCAAAGCTCTCTCGGCCATTGAGCGTGCACTTTCAAGACGGTCCCTAACTTGCCAGGCTAAAAGGGGCAGCATTAGTGAAGCTTTATTTTGCACTGCCCAACAAATCTGATTTAAAAAAAAAAAGAATAAAAACATTATCCAGGATGAACTTTGCAGAATGTCTGCATATTAAAAACTCCATGTTTCTATTTTGAAGCCTCTTTGTTAACGTTGGGGTAAACCTGAATCATGGAAAGTCATGCTGCTGTGGCTGCTAGCAGTTTTCTGTTCACACTGTAGAGACAACAATCACCTGGATAACTTTGATACGGAAGAAAAAGCCTGAATGTGATGATTACGAGCTAAGATCTGGAGTGTTTTCTTTTCTTATCAATGATTTTCTGTGAGTTCGGACTCAGACAGGAAGTAGTGTGATGTTTGTGGCAAAAAATGTGACAATGCTGTGACAGCATCTGTGGAGTCGACATTAGTTGTTCATATTCAAACAACGTATTTGTTTACTATATATCCCCAGTATAATCACATTCATGTGTGTGTGAGTGTGTGTGTGTGTGTGTGTGTGTGTGTGTGTGTGTGTGTGTGTGTGTGTGTGGCCTGACATGACCGAGAGACAGCAGAAACACTCACCTCTGATTCCCTTGGACCGAGTGCGAGTTCGCTTGTCGTCACCCTCTACACTCATCTGGGATGGAAAGAAGAGGAAACAGAGAGGAAGCGAGAGAGGAAGAGAGAGTGACGTGAGCAAAAGGAGGAAACAGAGAAATACAAAGAGTAGAGGAGAAAAGAAGGGAAGAGAGAAAAGAGACCATCAGTGGTTATTTCTCACAATATTCCAGCACACATCCACAGGTAATTGTCCTCCCTCTGCTTCAAAAGAACTGCTATAATAAGCCTCACTCAGACAGGTCCCATTGAAACACACCAAAGGTAACACTGACACAAAGACACGATCATATCTTTAATTCTCGCAAAACTTTGCTCCCTCAGCCCTCCTTACTCATCGTTATCTCTCACCACCAAAAAAAGGAACACACTGAGGCTCACTTCATCAGGAGAGAAACAGAAATAAAGGCTTCGCGGTATAGAAAGGATAACAAACCCTGCTGTTCAAGCTACTTTTCAAATCCCCTCCCTACCCTCACTCCACACACACCTCCCATCACTCTCCCTGTAATTTCCTGCACCTAAATGGTACACATGATTGTACACTGTGCAGAGCTAACAAGCAGTGCCTCCGTTTACAGGGGCCACGGCCCTGACAATCCTAACTATGCTGAATATAATAATACAGCAAAAACACACGGGCTGCTTAAAAGCCACTGTAATAACCCTTTTAAGAAGAGGAGGAGTGTGTGTGTGTGTGTGTGTGTGTGTGTGTGTGTGTGTGTGTGGTGCCTTCTGCTTACTACTGGCACTGCTTTTAAGCCACAAAGGAGCAGGTGCTAACCCCGCTGCCTCGAACACACAAACACACACACACACACACACACACACACACATATTGACCCTCGGCCACACCTCCTCAGCTCTACCTCTCCGCGCTCAGCGCTGCACTCTAAAGCTATCAGATGCTTTTTAGACACAATGGAGCCATTAGCTTTGATTACTGGACTGTTTTTTTTTTTTTATATCGCAGGTCGCCCCTCTTTCTCTCTTTCTGTCTAACACTTCCTCCCTCCTGTACTCTGCCCCACCCCCCCCATCCTCCCAGTTGCCGACACCTCCCCTCTCTTTGCCCAGGCACTTAGCTGCTTTGTTGCTTCTTCATAGTGAAGTTGGCACCGCCACAGTGGGATTCAAACACGAGGGCTCTGTTTCTCTTCTCCTTCTTTTCTTTTTTTCCTCTCCCTCTCTCTATTTGGCAATGCCCCTTTCCTGCTAATAGACTACTTATGAAAAGAAGGAGGGAAAGAGGGATGAGAGGAAGATGAAGCACGCTGTTGTTGTTGTTGTTAAGGGCTTTTTTTTTTCCCCTGAGGAGGGTGCGCTTCATTCATTAGTGACTAGTGTTTGGCCGGAGGTACAGGTGCAGGCACAAGCCCCTCCCTCCCCCTCCCCCTCCCTCTTTCTCTCTCTCTCTCTCTCTCTCTCTCTCTCTCTACTCCTGCCACAACTCTTTTAATCAAGCGCTGTTAATGTAGAAGTCGTGCAACAAGCCACAGCATTGTGCCCTGCCTGAAGGGAGTAGTTGACTCCTTCCGTGCTCCAATCACAGTGCTGTGCGGGAAGAGGACCAGATGAGTGTGCAGTGAAGGGTTTTCTGTCAGTGTGTGTGTGTGTGTGTGTGTGTGTGTGTGTGTGTGTGTGTGTGTGTGTGTGTGTGTGTGTGTGTGTGTGTGTGTGTCTGTGTGTGTGTGTGCGTGCGTGTGTGTGTGTGTGTGTGTGTGTGTGTGTGTGTGTGTGTGTGTGTGCGTGCGTGCGTGCGTGTCTGTGTGTGTGTGTGTGTGTGTGTGTGTTTCCTCCCCTTTACACAAGTGCCTGTGTATAGTTCAATGTCCATTTCCCTACACTCCACTGTCTGTACTTGTACTTGTTTGTATGCACGTCTGAACAGTGGTGCAATATAACTGTGATGAAGTACACGTTTGAGGTGCCTGTACATAACTTGTGTACATGTTTCCACCTTATGCTACTTTATTCTTCTACTCTACTACATTTCAGAGGGAAATATTCTACATTTTACTCAACTACACTTTCTAGTTACATTACAGATTATAATTCAACACGCAAAATGTGTAATCAGTTTTCTAGAATAATGTATTTTTTGCATGCAAGATTAAACTGCCCAACATATGAAGTATAGTAACAAATGAGCTTCACCTCAATTTAAATGCTGCTCAGACATTATGGTTAGCGCAATAATAATTAAATAATATGCTATATGATAACACAACAGTCAAAAGGACAGTGTGTCTGCATAACAAGTAATCAAGTAACCCAGGGGTAGCT